>NC_031771.1:9741820-9916820 GCF_001522545.3 Parus major | reverse complement strand
ACAAGACTCTTTGGTGGTTTGTTCTTTTCATCTACATGAGCTTCACCTCGATGGTAACAGCAGTGGTGCCTTAGTTTTTTAAGTGTTTTAAGTTATTCTGGTCTGCTTTGGCATGCAGCTTTATATTAAGGGTTACTAGGATCTTTTCACTGGGTAGTGAAGACAAAACAACCCCATTCCAGCTGGGGACTCAAGAACAGTCTCTTCAAACTTCAGGTCCAAAGCATAAACAATGTAAAAAGAGGAGGGCGGGAAAGCAAGCAAGGAGGATGAAACTTTATGATTTGAGGCTGTTAATTGGACAGTTGACTTCTGTGTGGAAATGGACCAAAACGTATAAAAATGTGAGATCTTGTGACCAGGCTCTCTTTTGCTTCCATCTTGGAGTCATCCAGGCAGAGCCATGACTGTGGCACTGGTACTGACAGGGTGGCCTTTGAAGGCCTCTCAATAAATATTCACTTCATTCCTCTTTGTCTAGCCTCTGTTCCAGCTTCTCAAGGCATCAGTAGGAGAGCCAGGTAGGAGAGGTGAGGCATCTGGAAAACCCCTGGACCAAAGCCCTCTTCATCCTGCCAGCAGTCCTGGAAAGGCCCAGCACAGGTCCAGAGGTATCAGAGCCAACAGCCCTTGGAACAGAGGCGTGTGAGTGACTGAATAAAAGCGTATTCTGTTTAGCATCTGGGTTAGGTGCTAAGAGGTTTTGTAGATTGTAATTTTGTAAATTGTAAATTTGTTAGTGGAACCTTAGGTTCTAAGTGGAGCTGTTTTGCTCTTTATTTGCGGGTAAGAAGGGATGCCTTCCTTAAAAGAGCAGGTTTAAATTATAGTTGCGTTGGCTTGAAGCCAAAGGGCGGTGTAGCTGAGCAGCTACCGTGCTGTAGCTCCAAAGGTTTGAGTTCTAATCCCGATTCTGATATGTTTGTGTCTTTTGCTCTTTACTTTTGGGTATCAGAATGGGTTGTGTATCCTCTTGTGAATATGAGAATAGAATTCCAAGGCATAGCCCTCTGGGGTTAATATTGAAAAACTGGGAGAAATTAACTGGGGAAGTGTCTACGCTTTTAAAACCTAAACTTCTTAGACTCTCAGAGAAAATGTGACCAACGTATGAACTAGATAATGGAGAAATATGGCCTAAATTTGGGAGTTTAGACCTAAAACTAGTATCAGATAGCATATCATCCCACATATTGGGACAGACATTTTGAAGAGTTAAGAGCATGCCCTTCTTTTTATGGTATTAGCATGTCAGCAGAGCCTAGGTACGCAGAAAGAACATACTTTGGTCCTAAAAGGTAAAAAGAAAGAAAGGACTTTCAGTAGCAAATATAAAAATCCAGCGGAGGCGGATACAGATCTAATTGCGCCCGCTATGAGGACAGGGCCGGTCCCAGCTGCAGTGGCGGCGGGCGCGGGCCCGGCCCAGGCCGCGGCCCCTCCTCCGCCGGCGCTGCTGCAAAGCGGGCAGCGGGAGGCGCGGGGCCCCGGTCGGCGAAGGAGGAGAAAGGCAGGCCTTGGCAGCAATGGGCACTGCCGCCGCCTCGGACACCGCCCGAGAGGGGTAAAGCCTTCTACCGAGAGGAGGGGCCGGGGGCAGGGCCTTCTACAAAGAGGGCGGAGAGGGAACCTCCCATAGGGGGAGCGGAGCCGCCTCTGTTCTCAGGCCTGTGAGATGCCATAGCAACCCCGAAGGCCGGGGAGCTGCCTCAGGAGATGGCGTCATCAAAGACTGCAGACACACAGGCCGGGGGCGGCACCGCAGTAGCTGTAGCGTGATGTTGTCTAGCTTTGGGACTAACCGAGGTAGACTATTGCCTACAACAGAGACTGCTCTTGCTCAAATGGCTCTGAGGAGGAAGACAAGAAATGAAGATTACTGCTGCCCTAAACAGGTGGAGGAGGGAAAAGATAGCAAGAAAAGCCCTCAGAGAACACAGCCCAATTGCCCACCACACTAGATCAAAAAGGGAGAAAGAAAGAGAACCAATTTTGTGCTTATGACAAACAGTCAGCAATCAGGGACCAATGTATGTGAAGGTTCCATACTGCCTTTTAGAGTTAGAGCAGTGGAAGACGACTGTGGAGAAATATAAAGAGAATCTAGATAAAGTGGCAAAATTAGTAGAAGGGGCTATTGATTCACAAAACCCTGACTGGGCAGATTTGAACCCTGTGTTAGATACATTACTTGATCCCACTGAGAGACGAATGGTCAATAAAGCCATCACAACATCAGTGAAGGGGAGCATAGCCAGTGGACTGCTTCAAGGCACTGTCACTCAGATATTCCCCCTTGAGAATCCTGGGTGGGATCCAAATATAGCAGAACATATGGCGAGGTTAAAATGATATCAAAGTCTCATGGTATATGGGTTAAAACATGGTACCTAAAGTTATAAATTGGTCAAAGCTTTTCAAAGTGAGACAAAATTATGACGAATCACCTACTGATTTTTTTATACAGGTTAAGAGAATCTGCTTTCAAATATACTGATCTAGATCTTGAATCAGCTGATGGTAAAGCACATCTGGTTTTGTTGCTTATGGATCAGGCTTCAAATGATATAAGAAGAAAGCTGCAAAAGATAGAGGGAGTCCAAGATATGGATAAACTGCTAGAGGTTGCCTGGAAGGTGTTTCAAGATAGGGGTCCAACTGAAAGAATTAAATCCCAACCTAGTAAGAAGGCAACTCAGGAAAAGTCATCCAACAATGCTTCCCCTACAGAGAAAAACCAGTGTGCATACTGTAAGAAGTGGGGACATTGGAAAAAGGGCTGTCAAGGCTTGAAAGAAAAATCCTTAGTCCCCCAACTCCCAGTAGTACAAACTTCAAGTGGCTCAGGCTCCAAGTGATGGGGACTGAAGGCTACTACCCACCCAGCAGAGCCTTTGGTTATAGCTAAGCTGGGGAAAGATGACATCAAGTTTTTGTAGATACTGGAGCAGCATATTCTGTGTTAAATACCTTGGAAGGGAAACTGAGTCACAATATTGTACGTGTTGTTGGGGCGACTGGGGTAAGTGAAACGCAGCCTTTCTTCCAACCTTTAAAATTCAAACTGGGGAAACACTGGCTAATCCATCAATTTCTCTATATGCCTAACTCCCCTCAACCATTTCTGGGGAGAGATTTGTTAGAAAAATTGGAAGCAGAAATTAAATTTAAAAGGAGAGAAGGGGTAAGAGTTGTAATTCCTGAATCTACATTTGTCCAAGTTGCTGCACTTTTAATACAGGAAAAAAGTGGCGAAATTCCCATTGAAGTTGAGAATGCAGAAAATCAATAGTAGCTGTCACAGTATTGTCACAGTACAGCTGGTCTGGACTGGACAGAGTAAATCTTGACATAATACAAATCTAATTCAGCAGTAAATCTAGCCATAACACAAATCTAATTTAGCTAGCCTAATTCATGTCTGAACCACTTCACACCACGGGCCAGGATGCTGGACAGGTAGAGAAATATCAGCCAATGGCTGTCTAGCCTGGGAAATTTGAATTGAGTATTTAAGCGAGTCCTGAATAATGAACAAGGCTGTTTTGTCTGATGAGCACTGGAGCACGAGTCATGGATCTTTGTCTCCCACCCATGACCGGCACGATACAATAACCAGTGATATCTCAGGAAGATCCAGACAGGCAGAACCAGTGAGTATTGTGCTCAAACCAGGAGCTACACTGGTAAGGCAAAAACAATACCCTTTAAAATTAGAGAATCATAAGGGATTGGTACCTATAATTGAAAAATTCCTACAACTTGGTCTGTTAGTGCAATGTGAGTCCAAATTCAACACCTCCATTTCAGCTGTTACAAAAGCAGATGGTAAGAGTTACCTATTAGTAGAAGATTTAAGAGCAATTAGCAAAATTACAGAGGATATACATCCAATTGTAGCCAATCCCTACACCCTTTTAGCCACACTGATGGACGAATTAGGGTGGTTTACTGTTGTAGATCTGAAGGATGCCTTTTTCTGCATTCCTATACACAAAAACAGCCAAGAGCTTTTTGCTTTTCAGTGGGAAAATCCCGAGACAGGGAGGAAATGTTACCTGGAGAGTTTTGCCCTAAAGTTTCAAGAACAATTCCACCATATTTGGAAACCAACTAGTGAAGGAATTAGAAGACTAGAAAAGACAGGAGCCAGAAGGAGTTGTTCTTCAATACACGGATGACATTCTGATTGCAGCCAGGACCAGAGATGACTGCATAAAATTCACTGTAAGTTTCTTAAACTTCTTGGGACTGAATGGGTACAGAGACTCTAAAGACAAAGCACAGATTGCTAAAGAAGCAGTAGTCTGTTTGGGGCTTGAGATCCTCCATGGACAGAAAGAAGCCATCTGTCAACTCCCAGAGCCCCATACTGTAACAGAGATGCAAGCTTTCATGGGAAGGTAGTTTAGTGTAGTTTGTGGATAGCAAATTACAGACTTCTAGTAAGACCCCTATATGGGGCATTAAAAGCATCTGAGAGAGGAATTATCCCATGGACTGAACACACTAGGGCAGCTTTCAAACAGCTGAAACGCTCTCTAATGTCAACTCCAGCACTGGGACTGCCAGACCTAACCAAACCTTTTGAACTTTTTACATATGAGAGACTGAATATGGCTTTGGGGGTGCTAGCACAGTGCCTCAGGAGCCAACGGAGGGCTGTGGCCTACTTTTGTAAACAGTTAGACAATGTCACCCAAGGATGGCCTGGGTGGCTGAAGGCTGTGGGAACCACTCCCATCTTGATCCAGGAAGCTCTCGAGTAAGAAAACTCACCCCTGCGCAACACATTGTAGTGTATGTACCTATGCAGTAGCAGCTGTACTTGAACAAAAGGGGGGGCATTGGTTATCTGTTATATATGTTATAAATATGTTTAAATATCAAGCACTGTTATTAGAGAAGGATGATGTTACCTTGAAAACAACTTCTGTTGTTAACCCTGCCATGTTTTTGTCCTCCACCTTAATCAATGGTGAGCCTGAACATGACTGCTTACAGATGATCAAAGAAGTCTGTTCCAGCCAACCAGACTTGAAAGACATGCCCCTAGAAGATCCAGATTGGGAACTTTTTACAGATAGGAGCAGCTTTATGAAAAATGGCAAAAGAAGGTCAGGCTATGCAGTGACTACACAGGACAAGGTGATCGAGGCAAATGCCTTGCCAGCAGATGTGTTATCACAGAAAGCTGCATTGCACTGATGGGGGCCCTACACCTGAGGAAAGAAGGACTGACTCTAAATATGCATTTAGTATTGTCCATGCTCATGGAGCTATCTGGAAGGAGAGAGGACTTCTGAATGTGCAGGTTAAACAAATCAAACATGCTGAACAAATACTACCCCTCTTAAAGAACATTAAAAAACCTGCAGAAGTAGCGATCATGCATTGTAAAGGTCATCAAAAAGGGAAAACCATTCCAGAATTGGGAAATTGCTTTGCTGATAAAGCAGCAAAAGGGATTGCAGAAAAGGTATTCTTGCAGTAATTCCACAAAAAGAGGTTGATTTGTCAGAATTCACCCCAAAACCAAGCAGACACAAGCTAATTAAGTTTCTTAAGGCTGAGATCACAGAAAGTGGATAGGCTGTTACACCAGCGAATCAGATTGTAATCCCACGCTTGATCCTTCAGGAGCTAGCCCAGAGGGAACATGAAAACACACATTTTAGGGTTGAAAATCTTTTAAAACACCTTAAAAAGGTAGTAATAGGAAAGGGTATGACTGACATTGAACAATCAGTAGTGAGTAAATGTGAAATCTTGTCTCTATATGACACTCATCGTTAGGTTTTTTTTTCCCTTGAACTGAAGTTGATGAGAGGGAGGATGTTTTTCCTCTTGCTCGGACTTGGTTGTTTATTCTTCTCTTATCAGCATTACACGTATACAAGGTACAAGGAGTTATGTGCACTAAGATAGAAAGGCGCAAAATGGCTAACAAAGATCTTCTTCAAGGTCTTCTATATGTCTATTTACTCAATTAACAAATGTCAAGTAAATTGTTTTTCTTAGTGACCTAATGACCCAACACCTCTGTGTTGCACTGCGGTATCTTCTACCCAATCACCCACTACTACCCAAAAACCTCTAGAAGAAGAAGATGAAGAAGAAAGAAGGACAAGAGACAACACCCTAAATCCTCCATCTTGTCTTCTGTTCTCTAAACTAACTTAAACTCCAAACTTTAACTTTTTCACCCAGTGACATAAGAAAACTTTCTAATTTACACATTTACACTTCTAGTTTTTCTGTTTAACTATAACAGTTGTTTTCAGGATGTTATATGAAATTCAGTGCTTTCTTGGATGTCAGAGCCAGGTATCAGAGATAAGGGCACACTCTCTGTGCCTCTGACTCCAACAAAATCTGTTGTAAGAACAACCCTGACTTGAGGAAAAGTTGTGTTAGGAGTAACAAAAGCAGAAAATCTTCCTGGAGATTACTGGCAAATAGATTTTGTGGAGTTACCATGCAAAGAGGGATACTGGTACATACTGGTATTAGGTGACACCTTCAGTGGATGGCCAGAAACTTACCCCTGTAACACAAACACAGCCGAGGAAGTGATAAAGGTTTTGTTCATACAAATCATACAATTCCAAGGTTCAGGGCTCCCTTGGGGATGTCATCACATAGGGGATCACACTTTGTTGCAACAGTGGTTAAAGAAATCAGCCGACTCTTGGGAATTGCTTGGGGTCTGCATACATTGCATAGACCCCAAGCAAGTGGTAAAGTCAAACATATGAATGGGACTCTTAAAACACAAATTAGTAAAATTTGTCAAGAAACATCCATGACATGGGTTCAAGCCTTGCCTTTAGCTTTACTAAGAATTCACATTCAGCCAAGGCGAGAGGATAATATCAGTCCCTATGAAATACCATATGGTAGACCATATCAGATTGCACATATTCCAGGTGAAGTTTGCATGAAAGCGAAACTTGGTTTACAAAATTATTTAGTGGCTTTCAGTTCCATTTTGCAGAAGCTCCAGGCTTACATTGTGCTATCCACAGCCATAGGACTGGACACTCCTGCACATCCATTCCAGCCTGGACACTGGGTCTATGTTAATCACTGGGACAGTGATTCTCTGCAAGCCAGGTGGAAAGGACTATTTAAAGTTCTGCTGACTATCTTCACTGCAGTCAAAGTTGCTTGCAAAGGACCTTGGATTCACTACTCCAGAATTAAGAAAGCTTCTGCTCCTGAAACAATTGTAACAATGAAGACTGATGCAAATGATAATATATTTTAAATGGTTCCTCTTCTGTGTCTAATTACTATTCTTCTTTATATGATACTTGATTGTGTAAGATATTATTCTCATTAGGTGTTTATTGTTATTAGGTTTATGTTTATTATTAAGTATACATTTACTATTAGATATTTATCTAGTGTTAGATATTTATTATTGTTAGACACTTATCTGTCATTAAATACTTACTGCCAGTAAATATTTAGAATAGAGACTTGACAAGGTAGAGGCCTTGTCGAGCCTCCAAAGGGGGGAAACCGATGACTTATGTTTTAAGATTTACTGGTCTGCTTTGGCATGCAGCTTTATATTAAGGGTTACTAGGATCTTTTCACTGGGTAGTGAAGATAAAACAATCCTATTTCAGCTGGGGATTCAAGAACAATCTCTTCAAACTTTAGGTCCAAAGCATAAGCAACGTAAAAAGAGGAGGGCGGGAAAGCAAGCAAGGAGGATGAAACTTTATGATTTGAGGCTGTTAATTGGACAGTTGACTTCTGTGTGGAAATGGACCAAAACGTATAAAAATGTGAGATCTTGTGACCAGGCTCTCTTTTGCTTCCATCTTGGAGTCATCCAGGCAGAGCCATGACTGTGGCACTGGTACTGCCAGGGTGTGGCCTTTGAAGGCCTCTCAATAAATATTCACTTCATTCCTCTTTGTCTAGCCTCTGTTCCAGCTTCTCAAGGCATCAGCAGAAGATGCTGTTATGAATTCCAGACTGAGCTCAATTCCAAAATTACAATTGGTTCCCAAGAAGAGGAAGGTAGAACTTTCTAGGATGTCCTTCTATGCAGTTCTTCCAGAAATCGCTCCTTACCAATACTGATTCTTTCCTCAACAAGATGTGTGTATTCATTTCCAGTTATCCATATCTCTGCTGTCAGACAATAACCATTCAATAATCACTCAGTCTTTTCTGAAATAAGGTCTTGAACTAAGTGTGGTACATTTGATTTTATATCAGAGAGCCACTAGCAGCGCTATCAAATGGGAACAAGCAGTCTAAATTCAGTGTAAATAGACTGCAGCACATAAAACTTCCAAGTGCAAAGAGCTAAGCTACTCTTTCTGCTTCTATGTTTCAATTTTTACCACTCTGAGTGAGAAAAACTGGTAAACAAGTAAAGAGCCCATATTTTTTTTGTGTCTTTTTGTGCCACAGCTTTTCTCAATGAAGTAATTTAAACTTCAGTTGGCCCCTTTGTTGCCGTCTGATCTATTTGGGTCAATTTCTGTGGCATTATTTCACTTCTGGAAGGAGAAAACGTCATAAAAAATAGATGAAAATGTGTGAACAAGGTGTGGGGGAAGTTGTACTTAAATATACAGTATGTAATGTATTTATTCCTATACATCCAGATTTCTCAGGGCTTGTAACAGCTTGGTTGCCTGCAAAAGGAAAAAGTGGAAGGCTTAATTTATTCATGATTTCTTTTCCTGTCGGAGCCAGCCCAGATAGCCATGAAAAGTCAAGATAATTTGTTGAAGAATCCCTGGGAATGTGCTAATGTTCTGAAGATTAATCAGGAGACTGAACTAAGCAACTCTTATAAAAAACTTGGAATAAGAAAAAGCTACAAGGAAACACAATAATAACTCTATTTCTACTACTTATTTTTATCTTGTGGTCTGTTTTGGAATGAAGATATTTCTGCTTCTCCAAAAGTGATAAAACAAGAGCACTAAGTCTTGGTTAACCAGACTAATCAGCCAAAGATGTCCTGTGAACTTGACAGAAGTTTTTCACTGTCTGTGAAAATTTGTATTGGCTGTGCAGACAGAAGTTCAAATTCAGCATATTTATTTTGAAAAATACTACAGAAAATGAAAGGAAATGGGAATGACATGAGTGAAGAGAGCAGAATTTGACACTACACATTAGGTAAAGGAATTCATAAAACTGACTTGGAAGGATCAAAGATGTCTTGTGCTGGTGAGAATTTAGATTTCATCTTTAGAAGTTTTATGAAAAGTTGCCTAAGAAGGTAACGTGACACCTGATTTTCCTTTATCCTGCATAGCTGTAAAAGCCAATACAAGAAACAAACTGGGAATTAAATGACTACCCAGTCAGTATTTACTTGGTTTGAAGTGTAATAAGCTCTACATTCCCTACTCCAAGTCCTTTAAACTGCACGTCTGATTTAGTGAATAAGAGCTTTTACTAGGACTAAAAATCGCAGGATCTTGATGATGAGATACAAAATCTTTTGTAGAGTTAAAGGAGAATCTTACCCCTTATTTATGGATATATAAATCATATCTGAAGCCAGTACACAAATCCCAGAGCTACAAAGGAGACATCAAGATGATATTGTAATTTTATGTTCTGCACTTAAGTTTTAAATATATTAATATTTTTAAAGTTTTTTTAAGTGTAACTACACCACAATAACTTTCAGCCTGTTTTTTTTCTTGTATTAATGTTTTCGTTATACACAGGAACTTTTTGTGTGTAGAAGTACTGCTTTTGGTTGTGAACATTAATTATCGTATTTTCAGAAGACACAAACTTGCTGTCATGCTGTCTTAATGTCCCTCCCCAGCAGCTTTTCAAACCAAGAACTTATTCTGACCAACTCCAATGGCAGATAGAGCACTCCACAATACAGAATTCCCACAGCCTTAGGAAGATGTGTGGCCAGAGAGATGAGAGAGAGAGAACAAGCCTCTGTCAATGCCCCATTAGAGATCAAAGCTGCAGCATAATTTCTTCATCAGGGACAGACACAAGTGCTTTTGGACTCCTTTCAGAGACTCCACACAGAAGCATATTCCTTCCAGACAGACCCACACAGAGCCAGACTTTATCAGCTATCCTGGTAGAGGCACTGCTTGTTCCACCCCTTTGGTTCCGGCAGGAGTAATCCAAAAGGACTTCTACACCCAAAGAACTGTCATTTCACAAAACAGGCAAGGAGGTGGAGGGATCAAACCACTTTCCCTTGAAGGTGACAATGAGAGAGTGGTTTCCACTGCACTTGTGATGAGCCCATTTTCACCATTTCACTTTTACAGTACCATGGATGTCATGGGGCTGAAACAATGAAAATAAGAATAGTCAAACAGGAAAATTCAGTGTGAGCTTTCTGGCTTCCCTGGCTACATTTAAGCAGATGTAACAAATCACATTTATACCACATTCCAATCACTTGATCTAAGCATTACTTGTCAACAGCCTTGGTGGAAAGCAGAGGCTTCATAAGGATTGCTGCAGAACTGCTGTCCAGGGTAGTTCAGCCCAGAATCATTTCAAGTATGCATTGCACTGCAAGAAGTTGTGATGTAGAAACAAATGGGTTCATTTTCCCCAGAAGTCACAGACTAGTTTTGAGACTGGCTCCAGCCAAACTGACTCCGAATCTCCAGCAGAGCTTTGCTGAAGTCAGCAGAGCATAGCATAGGAGATGGCAGTTCAGCCTGGTCTTTGAGACTGGGGCTGAAACTCATGGAAAGGAAGACAGAAAAATAGTGACTCTTGAAACAAGTTACTAAGTCTAAGCATTTACTGGATAGTAAATTATTTGCTAAAACTCTAAGACTGAACTGGAGCCTTAACATGATTTTACTGTTAATTCAATCATTCCGGATTTCTTAATGTAAAGTTAATTAATTGTTGTTGGCATAATTATGAAATATCTTCAGTTTTATAATGGGTGTAAAGTTCTGAAATATAAATTGAAGACACCTCACATTTTTAATAGATGTTCCTTAACCTTTAAGGCATTTAGTTTTGTGTGGTCAATGTGAGCCTTTTTCCATTACACAGAGGACATTTTCTGAGATATTATTTATCAGGCAACTGAACAGGAAGTGCTTTGTCTACTTACTTTTCCCCATCTGTTCCTCTGTGATGCATCTATACATACCTATATCTGTGGCAGATCATCCTGTTCTGACACTCAACAGATATTCCAAGTATGGTCTCCATTTATTCCATTTTTCCCTGGGCAGGCACAGGCAGCCAGTCCCTCACCCCAGTCCTCTTTCCCAAACTGCTCCAATAGTGCCTTAAAGAAAGGAGTCAGGTTGGATTCTAGGAGATTTTCAAGTCTTGTCAACAGCTTAGTAGTGGCTAAACAGGCTGAATCTTATCTCTGTGAGTGCTTTCTAGGAGATGACACTATTTTTGCTGTGGTTGCACCAATTCCTGAAGGATGTCCTCAAAAGCCAATCACTATGGATGGGCCTCCCAAAAAACTCCATTGTCTACACCTTGCAATGGCCAATTGCAAGGTGTAGACACCTTGCAATAATGCCTCTGAACCCCACACTGGGGTTCAGAGGCATTATTCCCACTCTCTTTCCCAGTGATGTCACAGTAAATATCTCCCCATGTGCAGATCATTCTCTGTAGCCAACTCAGAGCATTGTCAACTTCCAGCTTTATTGGATGGCACCACACAATCTTTGGGGAACCAACCTTGCTTCTGGAAATCTTGTCACTGTAATGCCACACATCTCTGAAGGAATTGCTTATCAAAGAGGATGGGAAGCTGAAAGATCTGAAAACCATGAAATTATATTAGATTCTGAGAAACCTGAAGACAGGAGTAGAACATGAGTTAATGGGGCCACAAGCTCAATGAAATAATGACTTTTTCACAGTAAATGAGAGGTGATGAGAATGAGCACAGCTGGGGGTTGGGCTTTCTGCATCTCCTATTCCTATCAATCAGCAGAACATCAGATATAAGGAATTCTCAAGGTACTTCTCAACAAACAGTAAATCACATCTTTGGGATCCTTTTCCAAAAAATACACAGTTTGGGGGATAAACTCTCCCAAGAGCTACATTCAGAGTTCAACTTCTCCCTCAAGGGTTCCTGAATCCATAAGCTTGCTGCTTAATTGAAAAGCAATGAAGATATCCATGCTTAGCATTTCCCCCAAGACTGTTGACTGCTGCAGTCAGGCTTTTTCCTAAACATGTAAAGAATGCTTAAAAGTGCTCCTGTCCCTTGGGTGTTGCCATGCAGCTTTGTTTACTGGCTGTCCAGAAATAACTCTATCAGTCAGAGGTGGTTGCAGAATCTAAAGACACAGCTAGTATTTAACTTGACTATAAAAAAACCTCTTTATCCATTCTTCCTTCAGACCAGCAGGAAAATATTAAAGCTTAACATATGAGCTGAAAAAAAAATCACATTTTATATAGTCATATAAAAGAGAGAAATTAACACAGCTCATTACTAGTTTTAGACAGGGCTTAGAATGCCAGCCACCAAATTAGTGTGAGGATTATCATATTTTGGAGTAAAAGATGCCAAAACCTGTCTAAACAGACTTGATGGGCAGTGCACTACAACATAACACCAAAAAAATAAGCTTCCTATGAGAAGCTGCAAGATCAAATCAAAATTAATTACATGATAGGTCCTAGAAGCATCACCTCCATAGCTTAAGTTCAGCAAGACATCTTGTGCTTCTCTGTCCTTCTTACCCTGAACTTTCTGTTTCTTTCAATATTTAAAATAAATTTTGAAGGCTATTCATGTTTTTACTGAAAAACAAAAAGCAATGGGAGATGGACTTTTCTGTTCCCATTTTCACCAACGATGATAAGGCTTAGGCCCACTTTTGGGTAAATGTGTTTGTAACATCACCTGCCCAAGACAATCATCAGCAGTAGCACTATTTTAATAAAAATGTTGTCCCCATACACTGAAATTCACTGCTATTTAATTTTAAGTAATTGCCTTCTTAGGACGGATGCTGTTTCCTTTCAATCACTTGTCAGGAAATAGTCCATTCTAAGTCACAAAAAAAAAAGAAAATTGTATAGACTTCCACTAAATAATTTTTCCCCACCACCTGCAGAATATTCTCAAGATAACAATTAGTAATAAATTATCTGAGGCATTTTCCTTTCCTCCATGCAAACTCCATCTCTACCCATCAACAGCTACAAAGTCACAAGATTTCAGTAGCCAAAAATATCATTGCGTTTATGAGTCTGTAGTAAACTCTGATCTTTATTGAAAGGGTGAGACTGGCTTTTTTGACTGTGGATACAGATACAGTGTATTCTCTGAATGCCTAATGATGATTAAAAGTGGATAAAAAATGTTATCAAACAAGTTTTATCAATGTAGAAAAGGCTATCACATGGATAAATCAATAAGTCTCACTATATATACTGGGAGATGATAGAGAGAAAACCATAAACTGCAAAAAAATTGGGATTGTTCAGCCTTAGGAGGGTAAACTGGATGTGGGACCTAACAGTCATAAACATATTAAAATTCTGCTGCAAGCATTAAAGGAAAGGTTTCTTTTCCATATTCACAGTAAGTCAAGAGAGAATATCCATAAACAGTGGGGAGAGAAAAAAGAGTTTAGTTATCCTTTCTAACAGGAAGGATGATGAAGGTCTCCAACCTGAAGAAGGACCACCTGGGAAGGTTGTGAAGCTTCCTGAAAGGGACATCTTTAAACTCTAACTGAACCAAAATCCATTGGGTATGACAGAAGGATCACTGGGCCTGCTTGAGGCAGAGGAATCCACAAAACTGCTTCCAATAGTCCCTCCAGACCTGTTTTTCTACAGTTTTTAAAGTCAATTCAGGAATGTATCAGGGATAAAAATCATGGCAGCGAAGAGGGGAAAAACCTCTAGCTTTTTTAGTGATGGAATCTGAAGGTGAATTTGTGTCCCACTGCAATTGCAGATTTGTGTAGAAGAATGACACTATGAATAAAGTCCAGCAAGGCCTGACAACATTTATACTTTATTAATGTTGAGAGAACAAGCCATTCAAACTTGGATGCCAAATGCTCCCCATAGTTTATTTCAAATATTCAATGGAAAGCTGTGTAGACTCTAAACAAAAAAAAAGTTTTGTTCACAACCTATGCTGAAAAAAAGAAGTTGGGAATGGATATGCACCAGGATGATTTGATATACCCTGGGACACAGACAGCTACATGAAACACCATTTTTGAGTGACATGCAGCCATTTATGTTTCGGGGTTTTTTTCTGAAAGCTACCACACAAGCACTCACTCAGGTGTACACACATTTTCTGGGCTGTAAGTAGCTCAGGGAAAGGACAGCCTCTAACTATCTCTAGCCTTGCATCTGTACAGCACCTAGACCAACACTGGCAATATATAATTACCTTTTCCATGGTAATCTGTTACAGAAACGAGGAATACCAAACAACATAGAAGCAAATATTTCAAGGAAACTTACTGATTACCAGAAGCAGTAATTTGTACAACACGTTTCATGCTCTGTGCACTTAATTACATCTAGTAGTCAATGTTTCATGAGGAAAATCACTGGTAAAAGAAGTTTGGGAATCTGTAAAAGCCATTTTTTAGAGCTGAGTCAAAGAAAAGTCAGGTAACAAAAAAATCTTCTCTACAGGAAATGTGTATTAAAACGTCTTTGAGGAGATGGAAGGGCCCATTTTATGAAGCTTCTAGCTCAAGGCTCAGAAGAGAAGCAAATTTTTAAAATGCTAAGTAGGCAGAGTTTTTCATTTGACTGTTTGGTTCAAGAAAGTTCAGAGGTTTCTCTTGGGACATACCGGGCTGAAGCTTTCATGGAAATCATGATAAATGTGTTTTCCAATGTACTGACCTGGATGTTAGCATATTTTTTTGCTGAACATTATGGGGTACTTTGCCTACTACATAATTGATTTTCCAGTAAAGCTTAAGACTCCTTTCTAATTCCAGCAGAAATCTGCAAACCATTTTCTTTATTACTACCATCCAGCACCAGGGGAGGGTGTGGGCTGGGGTGAGGCAGGAGGGAGCAGATTATGAAAATCCAGCAGCATTGCAGAGTATCAGTTTAGTAGCTCCAACAATAACCTGTTGAATTCTTTGTGTATGTGGGCACACACTCATATATTCACTTATAGAAGGACATCTGCAAAGCCCTGATGGTCTTTGAAAGCACAATAATATTTAAGCAACTGGATGTGCCCCAGCTGTTTTTTTAAGAAGTCTCAGAATAAGGCCTGACAAAAACTCACAGCTGGTAGGTTTTTTTGGTATGTTCTATGTATATTAGTTTTCCCTGTTCACCCTTTAACCTTCAGCACAATTTTTTTTTCAATATTCAAAATCCTTCTATACAAAGATATTTTTTTTATTCATCACATATTTTTCTCTACATTGAACCAAATTATCCTAAGAGCAAGGAAAAATAAAATCAAGTAACCCTGGTAAATAAATTTGCTTTTGATATGAATATAAGACATAATTTGAAGAGACCTCAGAGCATACAGTAGAGAAAATTAGTATGTAGGTAGAAAACTACCTGGCAACCAATCAAGGCACCTTCTCAATTAAATTAACCTACTTAACTCTCAGGCTGCCCCACCACTGCTAACTGATGCTCTTTTCCAGAACAGTCCAAATTAAAACTGTCCCCTAATATAAATGTAAAAGCCCCAAATAATTTTAACTCCTTTATCCTTTGTAGTAATTTACTTTGCAATCATGCTCTTCTTCCAAGAGATCACAATGTAGATGGAGAAAAAACAAGCACACTGCTGGCAGTAATGTGTGGAGAAGATAGGAAGAACACACCAAAGTGCATCATTGTCTCTCTGGGTTTGCCAGAGCCCCGTTTCTAAAAAGGTTCATCATATTCCAGCAGTGATGGCTTTGACTGCTTTAATTCAGCAGTACGTGTCCAGGGGCTAAGGCCACCTTGTCATTGATACACTTGACTGGCAGGCATGGATCTTCCCTGTCAAAATACCCAAGTGTTTAAGTAATGACTAGTGCCACTTGAGTGGAAAAAACTAGGCAAGCTGTCAATACAACGGGTGTCAGAAGCACATTGTTACTCATCCTAATCACAGTAATTGTACACAGGGACAGGCAAGGAAGAAAAGGAAATGAATGCCTATCTGCTGGCAACAATGCAACTTCATTTAACCTTAACAGACCAAGCATTGATATCATTTCTTCCTGGCACTCTCTGCAATCCTGATGTCAAAACAGCTTCTCATTTGCAATGTATGACAATTTCCTCACATCTGAAAAGACACTGCTGCAAGTCAATAGACTATAAATTGCACTTGGAAATGGGGTCATCTTAACTAAAGCCTGCCTGCTTTCCCCAGGAGGCCCAGGCCTGCTCCCCCCTCCTTTTAATAATTTGTATGTTTAGGTGTTTGGTCAATTTACTCTACACTTGTACTGTCTTATAGGCAAGACCATCAATCAGATTCGGTGTGACAAAAATATCCTGCTGCGATATTACAGGTTATTAAAGGGATGATGGGAGAAAGCTGCATGCATTTACTGGGCCCCTTCTTTCTCATCTCAGGAAACCTGTCACAGACCTAAACTGGTGATTCATCTTCTCTTCACTATCAACAGGTAACAGCCAAGAGTGGACTTTGATGAGCTGCTTTCAGTGCTCTTTCCTCCACACCTTCTGTCCTCCTCTAGCTGACTCCCAGCCTGAAATCCAGTTTTCCCCACTCCTGGGAGAATGCATGGCCATGGGGAATGCTGCTGTAAAGGCTCACAGCTTCCAAAAAGGCCAGAATAGTTCCAGTGTCCATTGAAGGGTTTCCAGCAAAGGGCCCATCACGGTCTGGAACACTGTATTTTTTCAAGAAGAAAAATTAATCTTGCTAACATTTTGCATAAGGCTCTAAAACAGATGTTGATGAAATTTTAAAAGATTTTTAAAGAAAAAACAACCTAGATTATATACAATATTCTTACATTCATTGAAATATATAGTAATTATTCTTACTAGGCCTCAGAGTATTTTCTCTGAGCTTTACAGCCTAGGAAAAAGCAGGGAGGAGCAGAAGGGCAGCATCTCACTCCCTGATTTCCCAGGCTACTGACTGTCTGCACACAGGATGTCTATTTATGACACAGCACATCACAACCAGAGGCACATGTCAGTCCCAAAATTGGAAAAGAAAGGGACAAAATAAAGTAATAAGCACAAAGAACAATGTGAGGGCTACACAGTACCCTGGGATTTCTACTAGTGACAGTCTGGGTCAGTGAGGCTCTGAAAGGATGCCACAGCAGGTGTACTGACACCAAAGAGTGATGTGGGATCTCTCTTCCCACATTTAGTTGAGTGGGAGAGAGTGTCACCGTGACTGCATGTGATATTCTAGCAGCCTTAACATTTTAAGCCAAGGGTCTTATTCCAATATTATAACAATTCCAGCCTTCTTTTGGAATAGAGCTGATACCACGTGGCTCAGTACCTAGGAAACACATGAGATAATTCTGTTTTAGAGAGGCAGGTGCCCTAATAACCACCACACAATGAAATGAATGTAAGAAAGTGGTGAAGTATATTTTACATAATTTCACATAATTTCTCCATGTTTCTGTTCAGTCCCAGATGGCTGTTTTGCTACATCTTCTTTACTCAGATTCTTCTACATTGTCCTTTTAAGAAATGACCTTGAGGAGAACATTTTCTATCCCCCTGCCCTCCAGTCCTGTGTGCATGTTGAAAACCTGTCACCTGTCCTAGGGTGACTTTATGATGCTGAATTGTATCCCCATTTGTCACAGTTGGCCTGGACTGGACAAAGTGAATCTGACCATGACACAAATCCAATTCAGCCATCCCCATCCAAGCTGAGAAGAAAGCACAATGGCCAGGAAGCTGGGCAGGGAAGATCTCAGCCAGTGGCTGTCTAGCCCGGGAAATTTGAACTGGGTATTCAAGTGAGTTCTGAATAATAAATGAGGCTGTTTTGTCTCATGAGCACCTGGATAACGACCTGGGGAGATTTTGTCTCCCCACCTATAACCGGCACACTATATCCATTCACCTGTTTAGCCCAGAAATAAGTTTTGTGCCTTTAAGACTGGTTCTGAGAGTGAAGCAGGGGAGATGAAGCTACAGTTTGTTATCAGAAACTGCACTTGCTCTGCTGCATTCCTGCTCCTGGTCTGTAGTCTGCAGCAGGGACAGACAGCAGGACAGAGCTCTCCTTTGCTTTTAGTTAGTTTTCAGCTAGCTGAGGCAGAGAAGTTCCCCAGACTGTGGTTTTTATTTTTCTTGGAACTGGTAGGCTCTGCTCTGGACTGAAAACCCAGGAAAACTTTGGGAGCTCACACCTGTAGCCCACCAGGGCCCAGGATGCTGCATTCCAGCACCAGAGGGACTGATGAGAGACTGAGCAAGCTGAGCTACACCCCATGACAAGGACTTTATGAATTTGCCATCTCTTCAGAACAATGATAGGTTCCATTGTTCAATATTATTAATTTTCCCGTGTTTGTGAGTACTTTGCGTGTTCAATAAACAGTTTTTTCCACTTTCCTTGAAGGAGATTTATGTATCTCGAACTGGTGAGAGGGGAGGAGACCACTTGAATTTTCTTCTAGAGGGTTCACACTTCAGAAGTTTCCTCCCAAAATTTGCCCTAAACCAGGACATCACCCTACCCTGAAATGCAGTTTCCCACTGCAATGGCAATTGCAAAAAAAGGCAAGGACATTTCTCTTCACAGAGAGATAGGAAAGGTGAATAAATCACAAAGAGGCAGGACTGCTAAAAGACAGTGTCCCATGCCAGCCCAAGTCACACCTGGCCAGCAGTGCCCTTCAGAGGCATCTGCCAAGTGGTATCTTTTACCTTGTGAGCTGATGAAGCATTTGGGTGGCTAAGTGGTAAGAAGGCCTTACAGCAGGGAGGTTTCCCCCACGTCTTTCCTCCCCGGCTGGAAAAGCCACCTGCTAATCCACCAGGGCTTTCACAATATGCATATTTTTCTCTTCCATATTCACATAATCATCATTACACAAAAACACTGTTTGTTTTTGTGTTTTTAAGAATGGAATTTTAAGCATGGTTGGGTTTTACTTGCTGTTTATTAACAGAAAAGGTCACAGCAATTTTGCTTTGCAAGCCACTAAAGGAGGATGTTCACAATTCTCCAATCCTCAGCAAATGAATACAGCCCTGAAACAACCCTGGGCTTCACAGTTCACTTTTCCTTGGCATCATTGCTTTTTGTAATCTAGGCAGCCCCACAAGAGGGCTGCAGGGCAACAGCTTTATCTGCAAAGCTTATGCAAAGACATATGAATCCAGTGAAAGCATCTTTTTTTTTTTTTTTTAGCCATGACAAATTTAAAAGGGGCAACAAAGCATTCCCCAAATACAGGCAATTTCTCTAATTTACTATTATCTAGTGTTGCAGAATTTTGACAGCAAGGGCCAGGGCGTGAGTTACTGCAAGGCATGTTGTAAGATGCTGTGATCTTTGAACAGCCAGCCCATTTTTTTATACTGAACTTTGAACACACTGTAGCATCTGCGCCTGTGGAGAGATGGCCCAGGAAACAGCTAGAATATTAAGTACCCAGTTATATGCCTCCCAAAGGAGGCTGCTGCTAATATTATACATTACAACAACATTGCCTGAATGGTTTATTAATGGTAGCAAAACAGAGTGAATACGACATACAATGATAATAACAATAAATGTTATTTATACGGTGCCTATCTGTGACAACGCTCTAGAGGCCTCACAAAAATACACTTAAAATGCTAACATCGCAGTATTAAAATGTGCCCAAAGCCTCAGCAAATAAAATGGATTTGGTGTTTAAAATGTGATTTACTTATATGCAGTGCCCCTAGCAGTGAATTTACATTTTAGATGAACAGACAGAGACTTTCAAAAATCACACATGGTTGTCATTGCCCAAGTGTTTGGAAGCCAGCTTAAGCTGTTACAAAATGATTTTGAGCCCAAATTATCTGCAGGTTTCTTTTAGGACTCAGAGCAGATTACATGGAATGATAAGGTCCTGAAGCAACCAGTTTTGTTGATCTGTGTGTGCAGGCAATTATAACTGCAGTGTAAATATAAATGAACTTGGTTTTAAAATACAGCTAGAGTGCGAGGCAGCTGAGATAAACCAAAATGTCCCTTGAGCCTTTGATCTTCCTTTTATGTTGCTGGATAATCAGTGCCACATATTTGACACACTTTTACTTCCCGGGCATTTCCAGCCTTGGAAACACCTTTCTGGCCCTCATCATGTGTGTTGGGATTCACCTCCTCAGGCAGCCTGTGTGGATGAGGTGGTGCTGGAGCAGGCAGTGTCTGTCTCTTGGCCTCTGAGCCTGGATTTCCATGAGGGATTGGATTTGCTATCTCATACCTTCACCATGCCAGTTTTCCTTCCAGTATCCCAAGGCTCTCCTCAAAGACCTGGCTCTAACCTCATGCACATAAAACATGGCACATTCTCAGGTATCTAAAAGAGCTTAGAGGAGCAGTAAGCACCAAGCTGCACAGCCAACAGTTTTCAGGGCTCAATTGCCCTCCAGGGCCTTTCTTTTCAGCATCTATGACTTCAAAAGCTAAGAGCAAAGAAGGACTACTAGAGCTGCCAGAAAGCTCTGCAGACTAGCCTGGGGACAGAGCTGGACAGGAGGGGACAGAGACTAAGTTGATGCATTTATTAATAGTTGGCAATGATAGTTAACTGCCAAAGTCAGACCTGACTCGTCATTCTTAAATGCTGTGTCTGATCAAAAAGCCAAAATCACATTCCACCACTGTACCTGGTACCCAGCTACAGAGCCATCCTCTCATTCTTTGTTTTACAAAGTGTCTCATAGCCCAGAGACCTGACCACATTTGAAAGGTTTGTCAAGGGACAGTAACAGGACTTTGACCAATGCCCTCTTTATCTGCTACAACCCTTCCCATATGCACTTCTGACAGCATCACAGCGTAACTAAAAGGAGCATAAGCTCATCTTTCTGCCTGAAGACTTCTCTCATTGAACATGCAGAACTGGGAACCAAAACATCCCTTGTTCCCTCACCTCATCTCCCCACACCCAGTAAATTTAAAATAGAAAACACTGAATATGTAAGGAGAGCATGTGGCACAGCCCAGAGGGTTTTTGATGTGCTCATCAAACACATTTTTGTATAAAATACATTTTACAAAAATTCATTTCTATACATATGTGCATGTGTGTTTGTATACACACACCACATATTTATCACCATACCATTTTCTAAAAAAAACTATTGTCATACCACAGAGACCACACTTTGATCCAGATTTACTGTGCAAAAGAGGCACAAATGGGGGGAAAATCCACTTCTTTGGTCTTACTGTTATCATTAATATGTACAGATTATTAGCATTTAAA
Source organism: Parus major (assembly GCF_001522545.3). Lineage (NCBI taxonomy): Eukaryota > Metazoa > Chordata > Aves > Passeriformes > Paridae > Parus > Parus major. The sequence goes on along the minus strand of NC_031771.1, from coordinate 9,895,404 downwards.
CATTTAAGCACATGCTTTTATTTTTCTGGAAAAAATAAAAATCTCAGATCACTTACATAGAAAACATCTTAGACTCCATAAAATGGAATCTGGCAAATGAGCACAACCTGAAGGTAAAAAAAACCCAAAAAAACCCAAAAGAAATGCAAAGGATTATCAATTAGTTAAAATTCAGTGGATTGCAAGTAGCAGAAGCATTTTAAACCACCAGAAAATTTGGCCCCAAATGGAGAAGGTGTATAAATAATTACAGTAAAACTGTTCTTAGTTCCAGGGCTTCTCTGAGACCACACAAGGATCTTCTGCCATATCTCTCCACGTAATAAGCACAACCTTTTTCTTTATGTGTGAACAATGACAATTTCTCCATTATCAAAGAACCCGGGGGAGAAAAAATCAGCTTGTCTTTGCATAAAACACCACTCGTTTTTATGCTTTATATAAAATAATAATGAATGTGGAAGGATCGCTAAGTTCCAAATCAATCACAGTCTTTTGATGTTATTATTAACTGCACATACTCCATTCTTGTGGTTTATGGTATCATCAGAATCCCTCAATTGATTTATACCCTAGTGATCAAGTTGCCTCTATTCATTATCCCATATTTAACTAATATATGCCTCAGAAGGAGTTGTCGAAAGACAAAGTTAATTATAGCAGAAAAAAAAAATATCTAGGAGAAAAAAAATCTAGTTTAAATCATGTCATATTTTAGTTTAGTGACAGCTCCCACAAAAGATCATTTTATCTGCTTCTGTATTTTTTCTGTCTGAATAAATACTATTGTATTTCCCACCCAAGAAAGAAAAAAGACTTGTCTCTTCACTTTAGAAAGATTTCTTAGATAATTAATATTTTACTGAGTATTTGCAATTCTTCAGCTGTGCTGAAAACCTGATCCTGAAGAATGGAAAAATTTGACAACAGATTATTAACCTTATCCATCAGGCTCAAACAGCACCTTTCATGAGAGGAAGGTGAGTATTATGCAACCTATAGGTAAATACGTAAGAATTTTTATTCAAAATTATTCCAGCTGTGGGTAACCCTCTTTGAGATGTTTTCATTGTGTTCAAACACATGACTCCTTCTGGAGGAATGTTTGCAGAAACAGTACATTTTAATTTCATGCTGAAAAAGATCGATGCAAAATGAACATTTTAGGTCTTAAGTATAAATATTCACTGTGGGAATTTGATTCAAAACTTTACAGCCATTCAATCAGAGGTGTGAGACACACATATCCAAATAAGTTATCCTGCTTGACTTAGGTATGTTTAAATTAAGTATGTCAGAGCCCACTCCCAAAAAATACTGCTTTTAAGATACATCTGCAGATTTTTAGTGAATTATTTTGAATTACAAATATATTGAGAAAATCTTACCTGTTTGTAGGTATAATTTAATGAAAGAAATAAAAAAAAATCCATTACTCTTAGCAAGCTAGGGATGAGTGCTGCTGTCTGTGTAGCACTTACACCCTTTAGATTGCACATGCTGATGTAGGGGAACTCTCATGCTGATATTTTTAGTACTTGTTGCTTATGGTTCTTCTCTCAGAGATCTGTGTTTTGCTACTAAGCTTTTATTCTAGGTCTGACAGTAAAATCTGAGAGCAATGGCAAATTTAGAAATATAAACCATGCCAAAAAGTAACTCCTCCATCCAGTAAAAATGTCCTTATTCCATATTTTCATACATTTCATTGCACAGAATATTACTGTATGCAGCACCTGTCTAGATTCCTTTATAGAAATGCCTTTATGGGGCTTCAGCAGACGCTAAAGTTTCTTCACCAGAAAGATTCCCAGACATTTTAGATTGGTGATTGCTGTCACCACCACCCCCCCTATATTTTCTTCACCACTTCACTATTGCTTAAAGACCTGTGGTTATATAGATACTATTCTAGGTCTGAAGACCACTTATAATCATCCCATGGACCACAAAGTTTTCTGAATGCTGTTCCTGGTTTGAAACCTGCAACATCCTCTACAGTCACACTCTACTGGAATGTGTAATTGAAAAATATCTGCCTCTGTGGGCAGGGATAACAATTCTCCTATCAAGCTGGAAAACACTCCCCACTATCCTCATTGTCCACTGCCAGATGAACACCACCTCATGAGCTGCCTGGATGTCAGCAGCATGTCCCAAACAGGGATATGGCTGGAGCAGTTGTTGCTCTTCTGTAGAAAACAGGACTATGAACAAAGACCTGACCTCCCTCAACCCCTAAAGCTGTCATTTCAGAACTGGGTGGACAAGACTGGATTCCTTGGCTGGCATTTCAATATTTTATGTATGTGCAAAGCACATACTCATCCTCTTTTCTGTGTGGCAGCATGTTTCACTCCAAGAGGCTGCTCCATGAACAAGATTGATCCCAGTTTCCGATGCTTTGTTAATTTCCAATACCTGATCTAAGAATGGCACTGTGGGCTCCACAGAGCCTCCATCCACCTCTCTTTCGTTGCACTACCACTAAAGGCGTGCTCCCATACTTCCCCTGCCACCCACAAATCCCAGGGGATGCAATTTTTGGAGGCACTATAAACATCTAACAGAGCTGGTCAGCTTATTCTTTAACTTATCCAAGCAAATTGAGCGACAATATTTGGGTTTATTAACCATTTCTGAGCAGACTTCAACTTTTTACCTATTCATTTACCATTTGTAGTAAGTTTTAGCCAGCAGAGAAAGCATTTAAGCCTCACTCTGTATTTAAATTTCTTGAACGCATGCCTTAAAATGTATGAAATAATGAACACAAAGAACATAAGAAACAAGTACAAAACATAAATATCTATAAATATATTCATTACAAAAATATTGCTTAAATGAATACTATATTTATTATTATTATTAAAACTAATAATAAATATAAAAATAATGTCTATATAACTAAAATTATGTCAATTTATTACATCACAGGTATATACAAATACAAATAACATAAACAAAAATTGAGCTAGACACTGTAACTATGAAAAAAACAGAGGTGTATCATGTACAAGTCATTAAAAAGAGAAACATAATTTGTAATGCTTGCAATATTTGACCCCTTATGATTTCTAAAAGCAAGGCTGACCATAGAGAACTACAGAGTATAACCATTCATCTTCCATAAATCTATTTATTGACTTCCATATTTCTCTCCCAATTTTTAGCTTTGTTCAATATTTTTTCTCCTTAACATGAATGCATTCACAGATTTGGGATTTTCTATTAAATCTCTTTAGACTGGATTATTGGCATTTATCAGTGAATAAAGTGTTGGGCCCTTTAGATTCTCTCTCAGCTGGGACAGTACAGTGACCAGAATCAGAGAGCTACTCTGTCAGGGTGGGGAGCAAACATCTCCCATCACCTTCTCAGAGGCACTTCCTGCTCCAGCAGCTGTATTTAAGGATAGAAAATGGTTTCCTGGCCATATTCTTTGCAAGTAATGGCAGAATTTCACTAGTACCCTGATACAGTGGCAATGGATACGGGCTGAGGAAAAAAGGAAAACAAACCTGCGTAGAAAGGAGGGCATCAGCATTCGTTCATCAATTCAGGGATACTAAAAACACATTTGAAAAAGCTTCATCAGATCACCTGTGTGCATTCCAGTCACAAATCACCACTTTCCTCATGAATTTACCGAGGAACCTAGTAAGTAAATACCTCTTCTTGACCTGTATAGTAAAAATGGAAGGACAAAAAAAAAGGTTGTGAGGTGTCTGCTTGGGAGTATATACAAACTAAATCAAAGGTATTGTTCAAAATTTACAACAGGTCATCTCTTCTTTTTTCCTATTTCTTTTCAATATCGAATGAAGGGCTGACCAGCAAGGTCAAACATTCCTTATTAATGAGGCATTGCTGGAGCTTTGTCTCATTAGGGCACTCAGAACTATGCATTTACTGCAATTTGCAGCACTTAATAGAGAAAGGTCAGAGCAGGTTACGTTCAATTTCCACTTGGCAGAGGGAGGAAAAATGGAAGTAATTCATTTGCACAAATTTGAATAATTCTTCTCAGTCTCCTTTTCTTTATCTACGTCTAGATAATTCCTGCATCTTAGCCCACTCACAGTCATCCCAAACCTGCCAGCCTCCCAAACCTATGAAGGCTGTAATGGAGCTGACAGATTCTATGGATCCAGGTGTCAAAATAAAGCCATTCAGCTCCCCCTCCTCCCTCTCTCACAACAGGGAATAGGAGCTGCCTCTAGTGAGCTCTTAAACTTATCATAAATGTATCAAGATTGCTGTGGGCCATGAAACAGCTGTAGACAATTAATCTCTCCACAATTCTTCGGCATAAGAATTGCTTTCCCTGCGAAGTAACATCTGCCATGCTGAGGTGATTATTCATGGGCAATGGGTGCCACCATAGTTTTATGCATAGAGCCATCAGTGGCAATGAAGCAAAATTTATAGTTTTCCCTGGTTCAGTAAAAATAACATTTCAGCTGCATTAAAATGTCATCCATCAGCATTGTCCCAGAGCACAGGGCTCCATCTTATCCAGAGAAATTAAAAAGTATTCATTTTAATGGTAACTTGCGAAGCTTGCAGTGACATGGCTTTTTTCCTCCCTCCCTCCCTCTCTTTTTTTTTTTTTTTAAAGCAGAATTGAGGAGGAGGAGGACTGAAGGAAAAGGTTATGTGGTGCAGCGAAGCTGAGGATTAAATGTGCTACTAGGGAGTAATGATATACCAATTACTGGGCTGCTGGTTCTTATTTATTCATAACCCCTGAACGCTTAATCAAAAATCCTTGAATCAAACTGAACAACTAAAGAAGGAAAGTTATTTCACAGAGATAATGTAATTCTTCAACTTAAAAAAATAAAAAAGGGAGAGAGGGAGAGAGTGCCAAATGGATATAGAGGCAAGACATGGCACCTGCCAGAGTGGTAGGGTTAGTCTTTTAAAACATTAGCTTAAAGGAGTAGGGAGATTTAAGCCGGAAATGTAATGGTCGTAATTTACAAGCAAGTTTCTATTCTAACTCCTAAAGTAAAGCTGATTAATGTCTGCTTTGGCAGCGTGCTCAAGGGAGAGAAGTGTGCAAAAACTTACAGTCTGAGTTTAACACTTTACTCTGTGTTGCTCATGTGCCACTACAAAAGATTGTTGAGGGAACACCTCGCTCTGGAAGCCTGACAAGTCAAGGACTGCTCAGGAACTATGGTGAACTTTCACCTAGGCAAAGATAACACATCCCAGATTTTAGGCTATTTAGATGCTTACATGGATAAAAGACATTTTTCCTTGGTAAAGAGGTGACTGAAATAAAGAGCTAACCACATCTACTCCTTTTGGAGTATATGGACCTGGACTATACTGGCCCCACAGCCCTAAAAGAGTGGCAAGCTGCAGTGGGTCCAATTCCCATTTCTGAGTTACTACCACTTCTTACTTTAGGGTAAAAGAAATTGTGTTTACAGTAGGATATTATGTACAGAAAGCTTTCCAAAATCTCTGAGACCTAAATCTAAATATGTCTACATTCTAATTTTCAGCAAAATCGTGCTGACTCCATTTCTAAAGTGTATTAATTTAACAATGCACATCAAAAGTATTTTGGAATGAGAATTAGAGATATCTTGGCCTTTAAGGATAGACTTTTTACAAAGGCATATAGGCAGTAAAATACTAGCTGAAACACTGCACTGAAGGAAGTGCTTCTGATGCCTTCCCAGCCAATGCACCAAGGTGGGGAAATGATGCCTTAAGTTTTAGCTTTTATATTTTTCATATTCTGTGCTGCCTAGGTGTGTCATTTTAAGCTTCATATTAAGTGTTAGTGAGCTCTCTTCAGAGAGTAGGTAGACAAAACAATTCCTTTCATAGATTGATACCAAGGACAGTCGTTACAATTTTCACGCCCAAAAGCATAAACAATGGACTGAAGAGAGAAAACAAGAAGGATAGGACTTCATAACCTGAAACAGTGATTGGACATTTAACCCTGATATGCAGATGGACCAGAACTTACAAAAATGTGAGACCTCGTGACCAGTTGTCCATTTTGTAACCATTTTTAAATCCATCTTGGGTGTAGCCCTGGCCAGGCTCTTGTACTGCCCAAGGTGTATCCTTACTGCCTTTCAGTAACTACCTACTTTATTCTTAACTCCGTCTATCCTCTATTCTAGGTCAGCCTTCTCAAGGCATCACTTCCCCACCAGAGCAGATTTGGTTCCAGGCAGACTGAAGCACACAAATTACAAGTTTTATCTTTTTTATCTTTTTGCTTACAGACTGATTTTAATGATCTGTTTTAGCATTGTACCTTTCACCACTCAACTGGGGTTTTTTCCCATAGCATTTCCATGGAGACAAGCTCTCGTGGAGGGTTCAAATCCTCTGTGCTTCCTGTTTCTCTCTCATATGAGGCACCTCATTACAACGTGAGTGCCAAAAACAAAAATTCAGGCTTGGACCAGGAGGCAGATCTCAAATCCTTCAAAAAGTTAAGTGATACCAAAATATAACCTGCGAAGTCTGGAACAGCTTGAATGGAATAAAACACCACAGCAGGTAGATGGACTTTTTTTACACTACCTAATTCTGAAAGTACAGCTTGCTATAAGAAAAATATCTCTCTTTTTTAAAAGTCTTTAAAAAATGCCAAACACACAGGAGTGTTTTTGGCATTTTTTAAAGGGACCGTAAGAGACAAACTCCCCAGCTATTGTTTTAGTTTGAGAATGGAATTAAATATGGGTCTAAAAGAAAAATTAAGTTCTCTTAGTGAGAGGCAGGGCTGTCAGCAGCTCAGCAGTGGTGAGAGACTCCAATGGAACAAACAGGTTTGCGATATATTGCTACATGCTTGCATTTAACTTCATTCTCTGTTTCCTGTGCAGTAGGGGGATTGACTCAAGGCTCCTTCATCTAGGATGAAGGAGGCCTGGGCTGATTTTTGCATGCTACACTTTTTACTGTTTGCTGCAGAGCAGGAAAAATCCAACAATGCTGTCAGACCTATCCCCAGTACGGGAAACAACAAAATAATTTTGATGGTTTGCATAAATTCTTTCAATCCCAGTGCTGATTCATTGTAAAGTACAGGTTCAGCTTCTGGGTCCTGACTGACCTCTCTTGAATTATGAGGGACCTTGCCTGGAAGAAATATTACAGTTGGCAAGATTGGAAAACAGCAACAGTGACTGCCAGATCCTCTTGAGATTTCAGCGATCAGCTAAAGTGGCACATGCTGAAGGACACGAGACTCAAGAGCAAAGAAAATACTGAAGGGGAATTGCAAGTAACAAACCTTGTATGGATTGAGTTAGAGAAGGTAACAGCTAGTGAGAAATCATACAAGAAATACTTTTGACTTAAGGAGAAAATACAGGTTGACTCATCAGTGTGGAAAGGAAAGGACATCTGACCAAGGCCCCTCTCAGTTCCCACAAGCAATCTGAACTTTCCTAGATTCAGCCTATCCACAGGAAAAAAGCAACAGTCTTTGTTTTGTGTGCTATGGAGCTGGCTGAAGGCTTATAGCAAACCATTTTAGTTTTAAGGTAAGAATTGGGGTTTTTGAGCACTAAGAACAGACTCAAGGACCATTTAGTACTGAACCTATCTCTGCCAGCCACAAGTGGCAAACTCCCCAGGAACCTGCTAGGAACAAGGCAAAGCATCTGTTCTCCTGGATATTATTCCCAGTTTCCAGCAATCAGTGTTTCAGGGATCTCCTGAGCCAGAGGCTGCCTCTTCCTCTTGTATCACTTGTAATATCCAGTCCTCCTCAACAGTGTAATTGTGCTTTTGATCAATTAGCAGTTTCAAGCAGCTCTAGAGAGCAGCTTGAACTCGGTGTTGTCCCTGCCCCTACCCAGCACCACCCATCTTCAAAGAGGGGAGCTAAGAAAGTTGTTGGTCAATGCCACTGACATGTCCCCAGAGAGGGGAGCATCATGTGAGGGGCTCGTGGAGACACTGGCCTTTCTTCCTTCCTTGGCAACAACACACCTTGAGCTCTCCAGCTTTTCCCAACAGCTCTAGGAGTCTTTGCCTTCCTAGGAGGCCAAATGTCTTCTCCATTCAGGGGAGAGACAGAACCCACCACATGACTCCTTTGAGTCTCAAGAGGTGTTCAAATATGTGAACCCTTTTATGAAAGTTAGCATTACAGGTGCAACTTTGCTTTAAATTTAAAAATGTTTCAACTGAAATAGGAAGCCACTTTTAAGGCTTTTAAATTTTGGCTCTTTTTTAAGCTGCACAGTTACCCTTCCCAAGAAATGTTAGGACAAAACAATTAACCATGCTATTGATTTTCTAAAATAGCAATCTTACTCTGAATTCATCTGGAAATCTTCTGATGCCGGGCCATTACTGCACTCCCTGGCCACACCAAGCCATCCTTTCCTACTGGGGAGGTCTCTGTCACCTTCAAAACAACTGGGTTTCACCATAACACAGGCTGCTGTGTTATGTCAGGGATTCGTGATGAGCTCTTAGCTATCATTTACTGCCTGAGGTCCAGAAACCCCATTGGAAGTCCATGCTCATAGTAGAACATTATGCAACATCCCTGCACTAGTTTGCTCTGACAGGATAAAAATGTGCAGGGAAGGCCCAGCCCCATAAAATGCAGCCTGGATATGTCCCCAGGGCCTCCAGGGAATCTGCACCCGAGTTGCTCAGCCAGGGTGAAACTGAACCTCTGTGTGCTCCCATCTGAGGTCAATCATGCATTAGATTTAACTCTTCAGGCTCCACAAGAAAGTACAACCGTTCTTCCCTTTGGCTGGGCGAACATACCATTAATTATGAACAGTAATTAGGAACAGTGTGTCAGCTCCAACCAGAGGAGTTTCCCACAGGCAGAGAAGAACAGAGAAATCCTGGCTGATAAGTGTTCTGATATCCACTAAGCAGGTGAGGTGATGAGGGGATTACAGATGGCCTTAGTGAGACTAAAACCAGCCTGGCAACTGTACCTGCAGTCACATTATCCATCAAGCACTGCTTTGAACTCCTCTTCCTTCTTGGAACACATTGAGAGGCACCACTGTCCAGCAATTTCTCAGCACCAACCACTGCACACACTGAAAGAAGAGATTTGGAGAGCTGAGGGTTTTCTGTTTATTTAGCAAACCACCATTGTTTTCTGTCCTGCCAAAGTCATTGAAAGAGGAGAACCTGCAGTGAGAAAGAACAACATGTTTCTGCAACATCAACTCTTAGCCAAGAGCAGCCATTTATTCACTTTGTAGCAGTAACAAAAAATATGAGGTGTTCACGCTTGGAGCCAAGGAAAGAGCAAATTAAATCTTCTCATATTCTTCCCATGGAGTTAAATAACTTTTTCTACATGCATATGGTTATTTACTATTACTTTACTTCATTAGTGTTAAAGACTTTATGTTAAATGTTGTGAGTCTTTTAAAATAGGACACCCTCTACAAAAAATAAAGGGTTGCTTCATCAAACACATTAAACCTTATATCTATCTGATTTTAAAAAATTGTGATGCACAAATTATCCAGAGCTTAGCACTCAGTGTCTCTTCCTTGGCCTATAAAGTCAACAGTTATGGTGTTAAAGTTTAATCAATCCCATAAAATGTTACTCAGAAAGTGACCCTGGTGTTATGGCTGAAGTACATCTCCTACATTAAAAAGCACTTTCATGGAAGCCAGAGCAGTGTTATTGAAACAGAGAGCTAATAGGTATCTAGATGAGGTTATGAAAGGGAGGAGAAAGTAAAGGAGAATACTGGGAAAGGCAGTTGAAGGAGGAAAGCAAGAGGAGAGGGAGGAGAAAATATTTTTTTTCCCCACAAACTGGTTCTCTACATTTAAATGTAAATACATGAATGTTCAAGTTGAAGTATAAAAAGCTGTTTTGACAGTTTCTCAAAAGCAGAGATCTTCATGAATTTCATATTAAAGCCAGATATAATTTTCACAGTCAACACAGGGAGATTACAGCAAACAAGAGCAATAGTAACATCAGTGCAGACAGATGACAGAGCATGACTGACTCCTGCAAAGTATAGGCTTTTGGATACTGTTAAGATGAAGTTAATTAAATTATAACTTCATCAGAACATTATATTTGCTGGCAAAAATATAAAGCCAGAAGATCGGTAATTATTGCCTGTGAACATCCTTTCTGACCATTATCATCTTGACTATTGATTCATTTCCTAACATCCAGCTGAATTCCATTGCAACATGACAGCACTAGACAGGGCACAGTGGGCCTTGCCACACATTCCTGTATGTTTTGGGTTAGAACAGGCAGCATCCTTCAGCATTTATATCGTAGTACACAACAAAGCTAGCAGCAAAGATGATGAAAGCACATAAACTCTTCTGAGGAAGGAAACATGGCTTGAAATCAGAACAGTTAGGCTTACTAAGTATAGAACTGCTCAGTGAGCTGCCAGACCTCTGTATTACACCCAGCAGAATTTAGACTCCACCACTCACCCATAGATTCATAAAAGTCTGGCAGATTTCAGGTCAGTATTATTAACCATGCTGAACCTTTGGTGCAATATTTGATGTCTTTCAGACCCATGTCCAAACATATACAAACCACTGAGATTATCAGAGACATTCAGAAACTACCCAAGTTAGTACCTTACCAGAACTAGTTCTGTGTGTTAGATGTTGTGCAGGGAGAACTAAAGAGAAGGCAGAGCCTGAGGACAATCCAATTTTGAGAAGCAGCTGAATAAAAGCTATTTTAAGGGGGAAAGAAGTATTTATCTTCTAAAGGCCTCTGTCTCCGGATTAACCCACAAATGACTAGCAGTGTATTTTCAAACTCCAAATAAAACATTTTTTTGCTTACTACCTTTAATCAAGGTTCTGGAGCACAAGTCCTTTGAGGAGTACCTGAGGGAGGTGGGGATGTTTAACCATAAGAAAAGGAGGCTGGGGGGGAATTTTATCAGTCTCTACAACTCCCTGAAATGAGGTGGTAGCAAGGTGGGGGTCAGCCCCTTCTCCCTACTAGGCAACTTGTAGCACATAGCCTCAGTCTGAACCAGGGGAGGTTCAGGTTGGACATCAGGGGGAATTCCTCCACAGAAGGGCCTTATTAAACTTTGGAATGGACTGTCCAGGGAAGTGGTAGAGTCACCATCTCTGGAGGTGTTCAAGAAAAGTCTGGATGTGGCACTCAGTGCCGTGATCTAGTTGACATGATAATGATCAATGGTTGGACTCAATGACTTAAGAGATCTTTTCCAACCAAAATGATTCTGTGCTACCTGTGAGAAATTTCAACTGACATTTTTTTCCTCAGGGGTATGGATGAGGAGAAGGCTGTATTTTGGAGATAATTTCAAGTTAGTTGTACCCTGAAGTGGGAATGTTCATCTGCAGCATCAGATGCAAGGTGCTGGTGTTTTGGACTAGTTTAACTAAGGTAGTTAGAACTTGATGTTTATTAAACAATTTTTGAAGCCTGATCAGGGCTGGAATTCAGTACTGGTATTCAAGAGCAACTTTGACTACAGTTAGGATTTTCTTGTAGTCCTGGAGCAGAAAGCAGAAAAGCCCTCATCTGAAGGAAAGCCAAAGAAACATTAAGAATCACCCCTGCAAGATTCATACAGAAAGCATGGCTGGACAGCTCCCTCCACCCTGGCCCTCCCAGGCAGACCCAGCAGCAGCCAGACTCCTGTCACAGCTGTTCTCCCCCAGAATCTGCTACAGCATCCAAAGAGAAGCATTCTTCAAATCAATTTGAGTTACATCTCAAATAACCAAGTGCTCATTATGAATTGTTTACAAGGAAACAGATACCTGCAATGACTCAAATAAAAGAAAACTTTGAGTGTTTTGCAGATCTGACTGTGTGTCAGCAATAAGAGCACAACGCAAAAAGTAAATTATGACAAATTATTCCAAATGTACATGTTTACAGTTCTGCACAAACTAAGCTGTAAAGGCCATTAAATGCTGGAACTCAGCTGAACACACTTCAATGTACAAAGGCATCAAAGTGGATCTTCCAGGCTCATTCAAATTATACTAATTTGAATTTATCTTTGAACCTCTTGGTTTACACAATTTCAAGTTTTTATAGTATACAGAGCTGAAATTTTGACTAGTTTAATCTTAAAACATATGGCAATATATGTTGTAGTTTAATAAATGTAATCCTTTGATCAGGACAGAAATCAAGGTAAGAATTCAGTTGTTATTTCTAAGCAGGACTCGCAACTAAAACACTGAGGCATTCTATACAGTCTTTATACCTAACCATGCCAAAACTTATCTTGGACATTCCTATTCTGACTGCAAGGCAAAAGTAATGAATAAAACAATGAAAAAACCCAAGTTATTAACTCAAAGGTGTCAACCTGAATTTTGCAGATGTGAGAAAGTTTACATCAGTGGAACACAGCTTCTCAGGTCAACTTGTTAGTGGGTCCAGATCCTCAGAATGACCAAAGCTGCAAGTACAAAAGACCAGTTAGCTTCTTGCATCCATTTTCCACTTTGCTGGGGCTTTATATGCTGGTCTATCTCCCAGGCTATCTTTAAACAGTTTTAACCAGAGTTTTTCCTCCCTATTAAGAGACCACTGCAAAGCCATGGCTGCCATCATAAGAGTTTTCCTTCAATATTTAAACTAAACCTTTTGCCTCATTTTCATCTTGTTATTCAGATTTTTTTATGTCATATATACAATAAGTAATTATTTCCCCTTTTATTTTTTCCTGATGAAAAATATTTGTAGACCATGATTTCTTGCTCAAAAATGGAGACTTTTGAAATGCACAGTAAATAATTCATCTCCCTGCCATGTCCCAGAATAACAAAAATAAGAATTGTAGCATTCCGGGGCTGCAGGATCATGTCCAGGGAGACTGCAGTTACCAGTGACCAACATGGGATTCCAACAAGATGGGCTTCTGCTCAGAAAACCATTTATTGAACACAGGAACAGACTCAGCTTGGATCCAGAGACAGAGAGCTCAGAACAGAGACAGGGTGATGGGTTTTGTGGTACGGAACCAGGGTGGAGTTTAAGGTTGGGGTCTAATAGGGACCTTGCTCTAATAGAGCAAGGGAGAAACCCCAGGGACTCTAACCCAATCAGAACTCCCTGGGCTGCCACCCCAGGAGGGTCTGGGGTGGAGCAATTCTTCCAGGGCTCACAGGGCACATCCCCTGAGGCAGAGGGTGGAATTCTCTCTTGCCCAAGCCTCTCACTTTAACAATGAAACTGAATCTCTGCCTCCCTGGGCGGGGGGCACCTCACAAAAAATGAAGTTTTCTTCAAATAATTTCACATCAAAATAAAGTTCTGGATCACCATTTTGACTAGGAACATACTGCTAGTCAAAACATAGACAATCTCCAGTGGGATGAAAGCCTAGTATTTAGCAGAAATGCAATGAATTATGAATAAATAAATAAAACTACAAAACTCAGAGGTTAAAGGTTAATGTTTGAATCTCCCTAGCACAGAGGAAGAGTTGCTATTTCAGCATTCTTCTGATCAGTCTATTCAAATTATGAGCTAAAAAGGGTTCTTCTTTTTTTTTTCTTGTTCCTTTAAATAACTTATTAGTTAAAAGGATGTGAATTAACTTAGAATGAATGTTCAATTCATATAGTAGAATCGCCATCATCATTATTACAGGAAGCTCTAATCATTACGCAGCCACTAATATAAGACAATCTGCTAGCTTGCCTTTAATGAACATGACTCACATTTCACTTTAATGATTCCTACACCCCTGTCTCCTCTGAGCCTTCTACTTAGCCATGGGGGAAGGGTGGCCTAAATACCTTCTTAGAGATAAAGAAGGGAGTCACTTCCAGTGCCCCTCTTTTGTAGGAGCTCACACTGAAGAGCCTTGCAGAAATCTCTAGTCCAGAAAGTACCTAGAGCCATCTTCTTTGAAGAAGAGTCCAACTGGGCTACCCAAAATTGGGACACATGGGAAGAGTGAACTCCTCGAAGGAGCTGAGCCATCTGCAGTTTTCCTGCAGAAGAGTGCTTCCCATTAACCTTACTCAGTCAGCTCTCTGTTTTCTACAAAAGAATGCAGTGGCTTAAGCAGAGCTCAGAGGGAAGGGTGCATTGGTGGGATGCAGAGAAGTTTAAAGTGCATTGTTTTCTTCCCAAAGAGCCTGTGGGAACATTCCAAAGAGAAGCCCAGCATCTCACACCCTCCTTTCTCATCCAAACCTAGATTCACCATAACAATCAGGTATTGAGAGACTGAAGCTTCAGGTGGCCTAAACAGTTGAAATGGTCCATTTACCTCCAGGTAGTAGGGTCTTAACCATCCTCACCATTTCTCAAAAAAATCCTCTTCAATCAATCAGGTCAGAGTCAGAAGTATCTCTGTGGCAACTATATTGATTGAGAAGCACTACTAATAACATCCAGAGATAAGCACAAAGTTAGCTCTCTGTGTGTCTGCTATATATAAAAAAATACCCCACCAAACCAATTTCATGACATGAGGGATAAATAAAACTTCTCATTTTCACAGGACTTCCATTACATTCCTTAGACTTTTCTTGCCACTAAGTGTACAATTGAACTGCAGACTAAATTTCACTACAAATTCTGTCAGTTAGAATCCTACTCCTAATAACCTCACTGCTAGAGCCAATGCTATGCCATGTGGGACGATAGCCTTCCCAAAGGATATAGCTTCAATAGTCCAGTGAAATCAGGTCGCGGTTTTATAGATGGTGCTTACAGGTGTAAATAAATTACTTCTTTATTACACCAAGAAATGCTCGATTTCATGAGCAAAAAATGCTCCTCAGCCAAATAGACAAAGATTTTACAGCATTCCTGATAAACAGATAAAGGAAAAGCAGAGAAACTTCAGCTTCACAGAAGTTCCCTCCCATCCATCCCTTCCAGGTCTGGCACAGAAGCACAAAGCACTCAGACACATGAAGCCAGGACTGAATGATACTGCAGCCACTTAAAATACTGGCATCAGTCTGGGGGGGAATGATGTCATTACTAAAAGCAGTTGAAAATGTTATCATTTTCTTCCCTTTATTACATAGTCTATTTTGTTTCCTTAACTTTTACATACAAACTCCTTTCCTCCTGTCATTTAATTTAGAGAGGCTGGCAAAGTTAAACATCACAAACCTTCATAAATTACCTTAATTGTCCAGAACCTATTTAATATCCAGTCTAACAGGGAGTACTGTACAAGAACAAAGTTTGGTCCACTCCTGACTTAGAAGCTCAAAAATATCATTGAAACTCCACAGTGCTCCTGGCAAGGGACAGGGAGTGCAGTTGCCTTGTCAAGAGACTTGATTATAAGAGGGACAAGGAGAATTTGAGGAACAGTGCAGAGAACAAGAGGGGTATCTGATACTGCTTTAAAACATCTCAAGTAACCTGAGAAATGCAAGAGACTGTCCCTTCTGTACTCCCTATCTCTGTACATGACACTTATGCCCATGCTTATCTACCCAGTTTTATTCTTCTGTTTACAGAGCATCCCTTTATGCCCAGTGTTCTTAGGAGATGCAGGACTTTCCTCCATTTCAGTTTTGGAGGAACAAAGCTATTATTTCATGCATTCAGCTCTTTTGCAGTTGCTTCCTGTTAATCCTTAAATCTATACAACAACCTTTTCTCTCTCTCTGGTCTATGGCACACAAGGATCTGAGGCATCACAGCTGAACTATTCCTGGAAATGCTAAACATCTCATGCTCAAAATTCATCCCTGGTGTGGTTCAGCAGCTCAATCCATCATTACTAACGTGTGAATAATTTTGGACTGGGAATGGAACAACAAAGCCAGCCAAAACTACATTTTTGGTATGAAATACTGACCAAAGATCCCAGAACAAAATGTTTTCCTTTTATGTTTTGATGATGACAAAATGAAGATCCCACCCCTCAGTATGCAACTGCTCCTGACATCTTGCTCCACATCTCTTACAACCAAGGACACAACCAGAACTGCTGATTGTCATCACAAAGGCTGACCATCAAAAACTGAGCTAAGTTTTTGCTGAGCTAAAGTTGAGAGGCCTGCAAACCATCCCAAGGCAGCCAGTCATTGCCCATATAAACTCCTCAAGCCTTTCAGGCCAAATTCAGCCCGTGCTGAATGGCATCTTCCTCACGTGGCTGCACAGCAAGTGCCTGAACCTGTGAGTTAGACTCTGACCTCACAGGTTTGTTCGAGTTTGCAATTATCCCAAAATACATTCTTGTCAACAACACACAATTTTCAATACATCACTTGCTTTTCAAGTCAAATTAACACTTCACAGTCAGATTGTGCCTCCTAGACAGCTGTATCTTAATTGAGACTTCTGTGATTTCATTTCAAGGGAGGGCAGGAGCCTTCATTTGTGATTTTAGCTGCAGGGACAGATAGATAATGAACTGCGTAGATTTCTCCAAACCAAATATCACGTCCCCTGAATGCAGCTACCTGACAAGAGACATTAGACTACAGGGGCTGGGACTGTGCTTAAGCTCAGACATGTATTGTTAAATGTGACATGCTCAATTTATCATTAGTTATGAAGTGAAAACGGATGAATACACATTCAATTTAGTTCAGCTGCTTTCTCCATTTATCACACTCTTTCATCATCCATCATTCTTCCCTGCCACCCTTTTGATTTGAACAAATAACACAGTTTCATAAGTTTAATCTAATTAATCATAATTGTAAGGTAATGTTCCCTTAATGAAGCATATATTGGGCTGTATAAAGTTTGTTGCAATTTTAATAAAATCTGTTCCAGATAAAATCTACAAATGTTTTCAATGGAGCCAAACCCAGCCCTATCTCTCTCCCACTCATTACTAAGGTTGATGATGATGTATCAGTACAAAGAGTTGCTCAAGCATATTTTTCTTTTATAGAACCACTGTTTCAATAAATTGGAAAGCGTTCATCATTTTATGAGACAAGACATGCAGTTTAAAAAGTTAATTGAAGTAGAAGCAAATTAGAAAACCAACCTAAAAGATTTTTCACACATTATTGCTACGAAATATACAATATTTGTTATCTTCTGAATGCATCTTGCGTGTCAAAGTCACTATAAAGAGGAAGTTGCTCCTTAGCAGCACAAGCAGTGTACAGAGCTACTAAGTTTTGTTGCAGTTCTCCAACTGCAGGTAACCCAGAGCAGAGACATTTTATAGCAGTGCCACTGAACATGTAGCTTCATGCATCAGATCAAGTCAAGGAATTTTAGTTCTTCTCAGGAGAACTCAGCTTTGTTCACTGAAATTTTTTGAATCATTATGACCCCAGATTTCATTTCCACCCGTCCACCATCACAGCCTGTGCTACACAAAATTTATCACCTTGTCTTGCTGTAAGTTTCAAAGATTCATGAAACATTTTTGAGCATCTGGGTAGGAAGTGTTGTAGAGATCAATATTACCTATGGTGATTATTAATGAGGAATTTAATTTGATCATTATTAACCTACATGGGTTCTTCATACCACGATTAACATAACCTCAATTTACTCACACCATAACATACTCATTTGCATCTCTTTCCAAGGTTATATTGGCAATTATTTCTAAGTTGAAGAAGCAGAAACAGCACATTAGAAAGCTGTCATTTTCCCACTGACAGACTTTTAATGACAGATGTCTGTCCTTTCAAAATCTGGCTGAAAGATGTACTTTCTCGCTCCAGGGATTTTTGCCCAAGTCAGTGTCCTGGCCACTATAGTACTGCAGAAGGATTGGCAATTTCATGCTCCACCCATCAAAACATTTATCCACAATGTAATCTCTGTGTTTTCATTTTCAAGTGCGATTTTTACTTCATTTTTTTTTCCCAAACTGTGAGAAATTTCCATGAGGGAAGCAATTCTAACCATTACTATTACCATCTCCACCAAGATGAAGTTTCACCTGAGCAGAGGATAGGTGAACAACTCATAAAACATCTATTCCAGCATCTTATTCTGATGCAAGTCACTACAGGATCCTTTCTTGTTCCATCAGGAAGGAAGGAAGACAATGCAGCTCTACAGCTTGTTCCCTGGTTTACGTAAGGAATTGCAGAGCTTTTTCCTTCCACTTTGTGGAATTAATGTGTGATGGTCTCTGGCAGACTGTTAGACAAAATGTGATTGTGACTCTCCCTCGTTGCACACAAGATTAGAGCTGCACAGCTGCCAGTGCTCCCATTAGACCTGGCAAGTTATTTTACATACCCACACAAACAGGGGTGGAAATCAGGGATTTACTGGTGACAAAGGCAAGAATAACAGGAACTAACTTCATGTCTAACACTGACTTGCTGTGGCCAACTGCTGCTTTTAATAGCCACTTATTTCTGTAGCTCACCCCTTGAAACACAGGAGTACAGGATTTAATAATCCACCAAGGACACAGAACACCTGAGCAGGAATGATTGGAAGAGGAAATAACATAACAGCATAAATAAGCCCTTGAAGCTGCAGCTCACTACAGTAAATTCATTTGTACAGGAGCAGGGACCCAGGAGAGATCTGGGGTCAGCCCCTTTCGAGACAGAAGCTGGTACAGAGATATCATGAGAGAGGGAAACTTCAGGCATGTAACATACTTCTGCATTTTTCTGAAAGGAAAAATTAAAAAATTTTTTAAAAAAATTAAAAAAAAATCTCAGCCTATCTCCTCGGGTAAGGGAAAAGAACGCAATGCAAGCTCTTCTCTCAGGACAGGGGGAATTTCCACATCTTCCCAGCTGGGGGGATTCCTGCTGTAATCCTCTTTCCCAACTCTTTCCTTTACTCTTATTTTGCCCACAACAATTATGTGGGCCAACAAGGTGGCAATTTCAGTTCCTTGTCCTACACCCCTTCGATTTTTTTTTATTTTTTGACTCAGAAAAGGTATAACTTCTAAGTTGCTACAGCAGCCAGTGCATCCGAAGAGCTGCTACCAATTAAGTTAAGTACAAAGTATGAGATCAATTAATCATTCATTATCTTCACAATGCAAAAGCTGAAGCTCCAGGGTAGGCAGTCCAATAATCCTTACAACCCCCAAGATACTCATCTTCTTCTAAGCTGATCATTCATTACCCAGAGCATATCAGCATAGAAAATTCTTCAATTTCCAAGGCAATCAGTCTAGTAGAAATGACAAGTCTTTGAAACTCTGGTGCACCTTAACTACATGAAGTTTAAAAGGCCTCTAAACACATGTTTAATCAGTGCTTTCAGTGAAAGCAAAGGAAAAAGTCGTACTGAGCACTTGGAATTCAGGTTCATTTCACAGCCTCTGCAAAACCAGGCAACTTTTACAAATGCCCTGATATGCACTAAGTGTTACCTCTGTCCCATGGCAGAAGTACATAAGAATCCAATCCAAGAGATCTATATGCAGTGGAGAAAGCTGCTCTCAGTAAACTGAACGAGGCAGGAGCCTTCAGGCCCCTGGCAAATGAAAGCCTAGAAAGCACACGTGCAAAATAGGCCAGCTCCTGCCTTCCTTGCTCTGAAATGATCAGTGAACTCTGACACAGGACAAATAGCAAGATGGCAGCACAAATCACAGAAGTCCCAGGAGGCACACATGACTTAATTCCTCACTTGAAAGCACTCAGACACAAAGTGGTGCTAATTGTCTTGGGCTATGGTGCATCCATTTACTTTTTTAGCAAAAAGGTATTTTATGACAAAGCATCTCAAGTTTGCAGAGGAAGGTTCTGTATGGGAAAAAAGATAATGCAATGCCTCTCTGCTCCTTGAAACAGGTCAATGGGAAAGAGGAAAAAACAACTCTATGGAAATGGTGGAGTCTGTGACCTTAAGCTCTCAAAATAGGACCATCCAGAGTAATGAAAAGCATTATTTAGAGAGAAGTGAATGCTAAAAAGAGAACAACTTAGATGATGTAATGGGAGTATCCAATTCAAAGGAACATGCTGGTCTGTACAGACTTTGAATTACCACTGTAAGTGGAAAGTCACACAGCTGTTTTTCCTGCTTCACTTTACCCCCTGAACCTCTTTTCTTTCAGTCTCCAAACTCCACAGCATCCCACAATAACCTTGTTTCCCAGTCAAAGCATAGTTTCCAACATGAAAGATGCTGCACAGGCCACAGAACTGCTGGAGGTTCTGGGACCCATCATGCCAGGGCAAAGCAGGCACTGGGGTTGGGCATGTGTATGTGTAATCCAGGAGCGGCAAAAGCTGATTTAACCAAAAAGTAGGAGACAGCAAGCAAGGAAATCAGAGGTTTTAAGCTCAGACATCTGCAGAGAGAGCAGGGCTTGGAAAGGGGATTTACATGGTGTCCAGAAAGGGCTGCTCAGCCCACCAGGGTCCAGGTGTGTGGCACAGCTGAGTGCTCCAGATCCTATGCAGTTATTACCTGGCCGTGATTTTGCCATGGTTTGGGAAACTTTTCAGAAGCAGAATGGCATTCAAAATCCATTCAGACATCAGTTTTAAGGAAGCTTACCTCCAGTTCTCTCCCTCTCTGTGAGAGCTCCTTCTAGGCTGTAGGACTAATGAACTTTGCTCACATCTGGGAAAAATAAATGTGTAGGAATGATATTTCCCAAAGAAACCTGCTACTGCTTTTCTAAATAAGACATCTCCCATTCAAACAAAAAACCCAAAACAAAATAAACCCTACCTTTTGTCCAAAATGGAAAAGGAACCCCTAAAACCAAAACCTCAGAATTTTTTTGTTTTGTTTTTTTAGGAAACTGATGACTGGGAAGAAGATTTTTTTTAAAATGTATATATATATATAACAGTGTTTCTCCTGCTTTTCCTTGGAAATTAAAGGGGAACAAAGGAAAAAAGATTCTTTACACTGTTGATTTCTCACATAGCATTTTTTGCTAAATTCCTTCCAATTAAATTCTTTCCTGCAAAGAAAAGAAACTCTGCAGGTCTCCCATGGCAGTTTCCCTAGTTTTTCCACCAACTCTCATGCAAAGAGGCAACATTCCCAGAGTAAACTGCACCCCCCTGATCATCTCCAAACTGAGAGGCACCTTCTCTCTCTGAAACAATACTGCCCATGTTTCATACAAAATACTTGTGGTGGTGCTGGAGTTGTCCCTTTACTTAAAGTTATCAACTTCTTCCCCTATTAATTCTGCAGTAATTTTCTCTTCTGGTTTTCCCACCCCTGCAAACTCACATACCGCAAAGGCCTTGAGGCCGTGCAGTGTTAGTGTCCTACTTACTATTGGCGATTGTGTCCACTTCAGCGCCCTCATTGAGCCAGGAGTTTTCATCCGGTGAAGCTGGTGAAAGAGCCTTCCATTTAAGAACTAATTTGTTACAAAGAATGATCCCTTGCATTTAGTTGTTGTTTGCCCAGGGAGTTCCTTTGTCATTTACTCGCTTGGTGCAAGGTATTTACTGAGCCCTGCATTCCTGGCAGCAGCACAGAAACCGCCTGGACTCAATTCATTAGCGTTTAACATTGTATTTGTAATAAGATCCACCACTTAAAAACCACTAGCAAATGTTGCCACCACATTGTGCTGCAAGCATAAGATAGGAAGAGGAGAAAATATACTAAATATAGTCTTTGTTACATCTGTGCCAATGCTAACCTTGCTGTATGTGGCCATTATAACCTTGCTTTCAACTATGCAGGAGCAGCTCATAAAATCTACCTCTGCCACAGAGCACTTTCTGCTCACACGGTGCTAATGTTTAATTAAATGGATACTTGCTAAGAAGAGCACACGGAAGGACAAGTTTCCACTTTGAGCAAGACCATCATTCACACACATACCCAGTGTTTCACGTTTAGGAGTGTTAACCAGCACACATTCAACATCCCCAGCTCCTGAGATTCGCAGATGTATTTGTTCCACACCACACAAGAAAACATTTCCTTAGGGCAAGAGCTTTAATTAGAACTAAAAAAGGACCATAAAAATATTAACAGTGGGTCGCCATTCAAATTTTTCTCAAGTAAGCTATCATTTTTCCTTTCTATTCTAACCTTTGGTTAAAAAGGTGTTTTCTTGGAATTATTTGAAAGAAAATTGCCAGAGAATGGAGCCGATCAATTAAGACCCGGAAAGAAGGATGTCATGCATATGGATAAGCAGGGAGATAGTGCAGGGAGAAAAAGAAGTGGTAGTGAAAGGATAGAGAAGGAAACGACTTGAGTGTTTCCTGTGAACTGTCTCCTGCATGTTGGCACCTTATCCCAGCTTTTAAAAGGAGAGACAGAGTCTAGAGAGCAAATTTAGCAGTGTCTACTTGAAAGGTAAACTTATCCCTGACAATTACTAAATAAGGACATAATTAATTATTCCTTCAACTGAATAGTCCTGAATCCTACCACAAATCAATCAGCTCTTCTTGCCTAAGAAGCTCTGACTCTATTTTAGCTCAATGAAAACAAAATCAATGAAGGCCAATTATAGCCCAACTCGTTAGAGTATGCAAATAGTGCCCCGTGGAGCTGAGCTGCTCTTGCTCTGGGCACTGCTGGGGAGAACAAGCATCAGGCAAACCAAACGTGAGCTGGTGCTGGCACCTAGCTGCCTGTGCTGTGATGCACCAACTCCTCACAGCTCTTTTGCAGGAGGACACAAACGCAGCAGAGACCAGCTGTGCCAAACAGCAGTTCTTCAGCAGCCTCCTGAATTTCCTGGAATTTCAGGTGCAGAAAGCCCACTAGTGTGTCTCAGACAGCAGATTCAGCATTGTTTACAAAAACGGGGCGTGCAAAGCTGCAGAAAACAGAGAGCATACCCGCCTTTCATCATCTTACATCAAGAGGACAAGACACTTGAAGAAGCATATAATAATGATATAATTATAAAATTAATTATATCATTATTATAATATGGGCAAGGATTTCATTGAAATACCATCAATTAAATCTCTCACTCTCTCAAATGGCAGCCGAGAGCTCTGGGTCTCCAGAATTCTGGCTACCAACATAGGGCTGCAGTATACCTTCACACTGCCACCACTCTAATCTGAACTTGCTTTTCCCAACACTAAAACCATTTCAGGAAACTTTCTACTCTTCCCTGTGAAAATTCAAAATGCAAAGGAAAATTTTACAAAATTTTCCTGCATGCAATGCATGGTTCATAGCTGTCTGAAGACACAAGGCTACTGTATCATGAACTGCTTTGAGTTCAACCTCTTGTTCCTACAAGTGTCACCCCAGCCCCACAGGAGCTCTGAGAGTGCTGATAGTGACACATATTCTTGCAGGATTCAGGCACTGGGCAATTCACACCACAATTCACACCCACAAAAATCTGGCCTTCCCAAGTCATGCTTATCCTAACCAATTTTCCCGTTAAATGTTCACAACAGACAGGATTATTCTTTTCAGGGAGCTACCCACAGGAACTGAGCTTTCCAGTTTTCTGGCTATAGCCCAAGGATATTTTTATCCAAAAGCCCCCTCATAGTGGCTTTCTGCCCATATAGTGGGACTCTACCCTTGGCCTCAAAGTCAGCTTTGACAGACAGCTTCATCTTTCCATTGGCTACCTAAAAAATTATTATGCAGTATTTACTTTACTGCCACAGCTGGCAGGGCTGCCAGGGCTTGGGGTAAACTACAGAGCAGCAACTACAGAAAGATTTAAAATTTAATGCACAACCTCTGCAAGAACAGTGTGCCTCTAGTTTTTTTTCTGGTGCAGAAACCTTGATGCCACAGCATATTCCAGGATTTTGGGTTGTGTGTGGTTGGGAGATTTGTGTTTGCTTTTTCTCGTATTGTTATTTTTATGCTGGTCATATTAGAGCCAAGGGGTTTTCTTGAAGCACCTTGAAAAGGAACGTGATTGTGCTACACATAAAGCATGGAAAAGAAACCATTCCTATTTTTAAATCTTGACACACCTTCCCAAGAAATGTGAGAAGCCAAACCCAGGATTTCAAGTTTTATTTTACATTTCTGCTAAGAGAATAGTGTGAAATATCCACTTTTACTTCAGGATGCATGCACAAATGCACACAATTGAAGAGCTGTGAGAGACACTGCAGTAAGAGAATTCTGTAAGCTGTAAAGAGGTTCTGCTGGAATTGTCATCACATGCCCATGAAAAAAGCTTCAGGGTTATCAAGGACATGCTCAAGACTGCACTTCTCTCACATCCTGGGATGTATTTCTTCTGCTTTCTCTCTGGGCCACAACCAAGTCAAACAGCAATCTTTGTAAAGGCTCAGAGTTTTTCTCCCTACAGAGTCCGTCTTCCTAAAGGACCACAGTGGCTGTCACAGTGGGTTCTGAGACATCTCTCCTGGTTTGGCCAGGTTGAGCGTGGTGGAATAAATTGGGACAGGTACAATGGAGTGCCCAAAGATAGCTTCTAATGTTCACAGAGACCACACGGGCCAAGGGGCTGCTTCCAAAGACCAGGGGGCGTGTCAAACTTAACAATGTACAGGGGTATCTGAGGGCAGGTATCCAACTGCAACTGCAGGACAGGGGTTTTGACCTTGTAAGGTCCTGGCTATTCTGGGATAGCTCCATCAGCATCCCCCAGCACCCCGCCTCCCAGGGCCTCAGGTTTATTCCCTCCATGTCAGGAACCTGGTCCAAGGTATGATCTATCGCAGAAAATTCAGTTCCCAAAAGTAACATATACAAGCAACCTGATTCTTTGTCTGTTAATGATCTCTCTCTTTTTTAAGCCTACAGGAAAAGATGCTCCACAACCATAACAAAACAGCAGACAAGAAGAGGAAGCCTGCCTTACTGATGGAAAATCCCAAGGACAGCAACAAGCCAGAAAAATTGGCAGGAGCAGCATACTTAGTTATGAGGAAGGAAACCATATGAAGAGAGGACTAAAATGCAACACCATGCACACCCCAGTAGTGGCCCCATTTACTGATTCCATCTTTCTGCAATTTCATTTCAGTTGGTGATATGGCAGGGCAAATAAAGCTACTTTGAGCAAAGATTAATCCAGAAGGTCCTGAACTCCTAAGTCACTTCAGCCTTGCAAAGTTGGACAGTACAGGCTCAAGTAAATGATTTTTTTACCTTTAAACAATAAGCCTGGACTTGGGTGGTTTCCAAAACTGGATTTCTGTAATACAAGTTTACTGTGACTTAGCCAGATCAAACACAAACCCTGTGTAAGAAGCTGGCGTGTGTTTCCACCAGGAGGGGACCAATGGTCTTATTTGCTCCTAGAGCCTAGAATGAGAGTAGCAATTTCCCTATAGTTGCCAGTTCCTGGTGCAGCCATCAGTGAGGACTGTTAACACCCACAACTCATAGAGAGCCCATTAGAGAAATGAGGTCTGAATAACAGTGATTTAAAGAAAGTCACAAAGTGCCCCAATTTTGGATATTGAAGATTGTAGCTCCTCAAGAACATTTAGACTAATATTTATACTAAAAATTTGAAAGCAAATCAAATGAAATTAAATTTGATCCCCAGCAGAGCGATACTGCTTTTAAGATTTGCACGTGCAGAAGCAATTTCTAAAAGTTTCTACATAAAGATCTTTAATTGAGTGTACAATGATAAAGCCTAACTAATTTACTAACCTAGGTAGAAGGTATGCATGTGTTTTATTACAAACAGTTCTGAAGTAGTTACCTGTTCATCTGGACAAACATTGATTGCCTCCAAGAGATTGAAGCCCAGAGAAGAGAAAAATTACCTAATTGCCATCCAGCCCTTGTGACCAAGACAAGAACAGAAGTAGGACTGCCAGGACATGTTTGCAAATATTTTGAAGGCTTTTGCTCCATGAACCTGACCACTTTTGGTTTATTCATGCCAGCATACAAACAGTTTGAGATGGTGTTACCAAATTAAAAGTTGTAGATGGTAGCAATTGGCTTGGACACATACTTGGGGGATGGGGGTGTACTGGCTGTCTCAAGCATTTAGTTAAAACAGTAATTTACATTTTACCCATATTGTTGCTTATGGTGATTTGTTTGCCATGTGTTTTGCAATGTATTCACACACTGATTGATAAGTCCACAAAAAAGATTTTATTGGTGGAAAAGAAAGAGGGAGATCTGGGAATACAGCTGGAAAACAGGACTCGAAGTACTGCTGAACTTATGACTGGAGTGGATTTGCTAAGTATAATGGGCCACAAACCCTGGCAAGTCAAGGCAGAACCCTGAATGGGGAAGCTGTGCTTGGTATGCTTTGCTTAAGATAAATCATGCAGGACCACACATGCCTGTGTAGGTCTGTGCAAGGCTGTGATTTAGCAATGTTACTAAGAAATGTGATTGTTTCAAATTTTAGCTATAGCTGAAAAAGGTATAAATACTGAGCTTTTGGAATCAATAAACAGCTTCATTGATGCAAATCAGGGAGACCCCGTCTCATCAATCACTGACAGAAGATAAATAGCATCTACAGTAGTGATTAACTAAGGCTGGTTAACACTTGCAAGAGAACACACACATGCATCTAACCTTAATCTTTTACACCATTAGTAACATGACAGCAATGCCACCCTGGGTAGAAGTTAACTCAGTTTTAGCCCTTAAGACAAACCTTAGCCCTTTTTGCAAACCACTGCAGCCTCTCAATGTGCTTCAGAAACATCTGCAAATAGAGCGGCAAACATCCTGCTCAAATAACTTCAGGAGCAGAAATTGGCATGTCTACAGGAAATGGAAGTCCTGAGATAGCTTTGATGATCAAGCCCAGGAGTTTTCTTGAGGAGCTAAATGAGTGCATATGATTTCAAGGGAGGGACAGGGATGCCACACAAACATTCCTGCCCTCCTCAAGGTTTATTTTGAGCTCCTTGGAAACAAAGTAAAAAACCCCATATTGACAGAACTGGGAGCAGAGCTGAATCCTGACCACTACACATTTAAAAGCCCAAGGACAGCATATCAAGCTTGAATATGAGCTAAGATTTTGCCCCTTTGGTGCATGAAGAGATGGTCATAACCCTGCACAGCTCCAAAAGATACTGAGGTGAGTACAAACTAAGGATGCAGTTTGACTTCAGCACTATATTTTCTGAACAGCAAGTTATTTCTAATGCCATAACTTCACCCCTTATTAGTTGTGTATTCTTAATTCCTGTGTTATCTCTAGTTTCACAGAGCTAGACCAAGCCTATGTTACTTCTGAACTACTTAGGACTGAAGATTTATTTTTGGTCATCACCTTTCTCAAGATATCAGGGACAATTTCCAAAGGTATTTTGGCACCTGAAGATTAAATATGGTAAAGTCAGAAAGTACTTTGGACTTGATTAGCATAAGAGATCTGATACTCAAGACACCTTGGCAAACAGAGCTTTGAAGACTGCAGGATGATTGAATCAAGCCTGTTGACAGGGAGAAGATTGAATCAATGTTGAAATATACATGCTTGTTAGTATGTTTGTACGATGTTTAACCCAATCATTGCAGTAAAAAATTACTGGCTTTCCTAGAATGATATATAAGTTAACATAGTCCACAGTAAAATCGGATTCTGATCACCACCAGTTGTTCCCATCTCTCTCCATCACCAGTAATTAAAGATACAGGGTTTTTAAGCATTTCAAACAGCATTTAATTAACACCTACCAGGCACTTAACAACCCTAAAAGCCTAAATACCCTCCCTCACCCCCCAACTCCTCACTAAAACCTCAGACGTGTTTAACTTTCAGCCTAGGCCAGCCCAGCTAAACAGGTGTGTTTGGGACTTCAGCTGGTTGCTGGTTTCTTCATGTGGCTAACTTGGGAATTGACAACCACCTAAACAACATTATTCCTCTTCGTCCCCAAAAAGAGGTGCCGCTATTATTATTGAACGAGATGAGGAAATTTCTGCTGCTCTCAAGAGCTCATGTGTCTGAATCCCCATCCCTTTCCCTGAGCACGAACCCAGCATTAGGAGTCAAGTGCACAAGTGGAAGTTTGATTGCAATTGTTGGAAAGGATTAATCCCTGCCCGGGCAGCTGACTTCCACAGTGCAATAATTAAGTGGAACCATTGCACAAGATGAAGCGTGAGGAAGGAAATTAGAGTATGTCATGCCAGGCTTGTTTTGTGCTAGAGCTGTCCCCACATGGGCTTACCCTCCATCACGCTCACTGTATGCAATGCTGTCAAGCATCTGGACTAATCCATTATCCTAGGATGAAGTGAGGAGAACACAGCGACAATCTCATCGTTCTTCTTTGTAACTAATTGCAGGAGACAGTGACTTGCTACTGTGTGGGAATGGAGGTAGAAAGACAGAGCCCACAGGCAAACAATATGAGACAATCAAAGCTGAAACAGACAGCTGGTCATCCTTCAGTGACAAAACTCGTGCCTTTCCTAAACACCAGACATGGAATTGCACAGCCAGATAATGTTAAAAAATGAAAAAATTAGGTGACAACAAACGTATGACACAAAATACAGAAAGGTGCAAAGTCCTGATGAGCAAAGCACATACAAAAACCTGCTGCTGCCCAATAAAGCTCTGACTTACGCTGACAAGTCACTTCAGAGGAAGAAAGTTTTGGCCTGTCTAGACTGGCACGGACACAGAGCCTCACACTGAGGGTGGCAGTGCTCTTCTGGGAATGCCCTCTACTTGAAAACTCTGAGAGCATCATGGAAGACTTAACTGTAAAAGGTACAAGTTCCCTGCTCCCGTCCTAGCTCAGAGCTGGGTCACCCAAAAGCCCTCTTCACTCCCCAAACCAACAAAAAAAACCCAAACCACAAAACCCAATAAACCTCATGCTGTCATCACCTGATAGATGGTGCTGCTTGGCAAGGAAATTTCTTTCGGGTAATGTGATTGGATTAGGTGACGGCCTCAAGGTCCCAAAGCAAATTTCCTTTGGACTTCTGCGCAACTTGCTTTTACATGAAACAGCTCTGGAATCAAAAGCTCAAAATACTGAGACAGGAGATGTATTTAAGATATAGCTAAAAACCTCACTCCTGAGATCCATTCCTCATCCTGGATGGATGCCCCATTCCTGGGAGCGTTCAGGGCCGGGCTGGATGGGGCTCTGAGCAATTTGGTCTAGTGGAAGGTGTCCCTGCGCATGGCAAGGTGGGTTGGAACAAGGCTATCCTGAAGGTCCCTTCCAACTTGACCATTCTGTGATTCCTTAAGAACTGACATGACTCCAGTAAATGAACCAAGTTACCCTGGTAGAATAGTGTCAAGGCATCACGTGACAGAAATTCACAGAAGTAAAAGGTTATTCAGCTTTCAGGCTCTCTTTGAAATTAAAATCCCTAAAAATTAGGTCTCCAAGACATGTTGTGTGCACAGAACATCATCTGGTTTGCAAGAAAAAACTGGATACAGTCCAGCCTATGAACTGCACACTACCATAGCACAAGGACACAACAATCACTGCCCTGGGAGCGGTGGAAATTCCAGATTTCAATGAACCGGGTCCAGGATAGGCCCTTCCCACCACAGAGATGCACAAATGGCAACCTGGCCATGTCTAGCTGAGTTTCCAACCTTGTACCATGCCTGGCCTGAGAAAAGAGGTGGGAAGCTGGCAGGGAGATTTTACTGTGTCTCCTCACTGGGCTGCAGGGCAGCTCTGCTGAAGCTCAGATACAAATTCATACCTCCCTGCCCAAAGGCAGCCACAGTTTGGAAAACTGAGCCAAGCACTTTCCCATTCCATGCTATTTAACAGAAATATCAGTCTTATCCATACAATTATTATATCTTGTGTCTGTCATATATTTAAAAACAATATAATTTTTCTTATTAGCCAAAGGGTAAGAAGAGGTCACACAAATCATTACAGAGCCTAAAAGCCAGATATTAATTTTAAAAGACTGTAATAGCTTTGTGATCTGTGCAAAAAATAGAAAAAAAAAAATCATTATTCCAGATGATGTCTTGTATACACTGGCTTCTTTGAAAAATGCATTTACCCTTTCATTACTATTTACTGACTGTGCTTGTATTTCATTTGTATGGATTTTATGCAGAAAAAAAGAACCTCAGAAAAATTTAATAAAAAGATGAAGACAGTGAACAATCATTGGAGTCTGTATTTTGACTCTTGAGGTCACAGTTCTGCTGTTTTTATGATGCTCATTTCAGAGAAACAAAAAAACCTTTTTTGATGGGAACAAATCAGGATTGGCAGTTGCACGGCCACACTCTTCAGGGCGCAGCAGCACCCAAAAACACATCTGTGGCAAAATCAAAGAATTCACCCTCTTTACTAGACTTGAGCAGCCAGCTTGTCACACAAACAAATATTAAAAATCCTCAAGACTTTTACTAGCTCTCAGTCCAACTGCATATCCTCACACAGGGCTGAGTCAAGCTCTGTTCTGCGGCACATACTGGCCTACATCATGCTCCAGTGGTGTCCCTCAGAGGGATATACTGGGACCAGTATTAACTTCATCCATGACAGGCTGGGATCCAGTGTCACCTCAGCACATCTGCAGAAGGCACCAAGCTGAGTGGTGCTGTTGAAACACCTGGAGGATGGGATACCTGAACAAGCTCGAGCAGTCGGCCCAGGGAGAGCTTGTGATGGCCTTTCAGTATTTGTAGGAGGCTTACATCAAGGATGGGGAGAGACTTTAGTTTGGTATAAGACAAGGGGTAATGTTCTAAACTAAAAGGTAGAATTAGACTACAGATAAGGATGAATTTTTCTACAATGAGGGTAGTGAAATGCTAACACAGGTTTCCCAGAGGGGTGGTAGAGGCCCCAACCCTGGAAGCATCCGAGTTCCCTTCCAACCCAAATCATTCTGTGATAACACTGTACTGTGCCACAGCTTCAATCAGAGCTTGCAGTCTAAGTTGAGGCACAGCTACATATAAAATCAGGCTTCCTTAGAGCTTGTACTGATAAATATTTTTGTTTATCCAACGGCTACTTTATGTCCACCATCCACAAGAAAATCAGAACTAGGAACTCATTCCAAAGCATTAGTATTAATACCTTGGAGAAGGATTCACAGCCAAAGTCTGCTTTCACCTTAGCTGTGTCTTTTTGGGGGTCTGACCCTTTCCTTACATATCTCATTATTGTCTGAAATAATTTCCATTCCTTAAGCAAGAATTTGGTAGTATCAGGACTGCTCAATTCTTGAGAAGCACAGGTTAAAATAAGGAAGGGGCAGGAATAAATCATGTTTGCCAATCTGACACTTGAAGTCTTCTATGAATTAGACCAGATAAATACTGAGGGAAGACCTAAACCTTAACTAGAGATCTTTTCATCAATTTCTATTTTATCATTTTATTTCAGTAATAAGGGAGACAAAGACATTTTTAGGGACCTTAAATTTCAGGACTGGGCCAGAAACTTCCAGAATCAACACTAAGATTTTTAAAACAAGTTTCCAAAGACTCTCAATTGATTTTTTTTCATTAGCCTCATTCATGTCAATTAGGAGCTGTCTATAATGACAGCCTTCATACATTTAATGTATTAGGGGCAGAACAGCTTACAAGGGAAGCCTTGGCTATACCCATTGTGCTCAATGTAGAAAAAAACAGATTTTAGCAGCAGAAAAATAATTATTAACATTCAAATTGGATTGCATCAACACCTTTAAAACCACCTACCTGTCCAATGCCTGTAGAGTCTTCTCAGAGCTTGAAAGAGGACAACTTTTCTCTAAACTCAAAGGTCTTTCTCTAAATCTAAACAAAAATATGTACTTAGGTCCTAAAATAAGAATCAATGCTCTGTGTGCCCAGCACCAGAAACTAAAACTTCCAGTTTAACCATTGATTTCTTGAGCTCTCTCTACTCATTTAACCCAATACAGCTGCAACATTTCCCAGATCTGTCAGGGGGAAAGGAAAAAGTGTACAAAAAGCTTTCAAAAGACAGTAGAGAGAGGCCTAACTGGTAGTGAGTCAAGTCACACCTTCTATGCACTGTCTCTCTGCTATTAGTCATCATGGTGTACATTGCTGCCCTATAAAAATACTTCTCCATACTAAAAATCAAACCAATCCAAGCATGTGGATCTCATGTCTGTAACAAATCTGGGACACAGTCCAGAACCACCTATTAGTTATCACCACTGCCCACACAGCCTGTCTGAATACATTTTCAGAGCTAAGTGAGAAGTCTGGGGATACACAACCAAGAGTCAAAGAACACACAGGACCTTCTGCTTAGCAAAGATGTAAAAGCTGCTGCAGGCTCAGGAAACCTCAGCTTATTCACCTACGTATTCTCAATTAAGAAATGACTGCATGATGCCTCTTCTCATGGCCAGTGCCACTCATACAGCCAAATCTACACACTTCCTTGACAAATTCCTCCCAAAATAAGGCAGATTTTGTTAAAAATCAGTTCAGTGGAGACTATTTGTAATTAAGTCACAGAATTCCCTTTGGCATGTCAGACATTTCATTATAGTGTCATTGGATTACCTTGTCATTACCCTTTAACTTAGCAGAGCTTTTTGCCTTAAAATTCAGTTTTGCCCTAAGCAAGAAGAAAACTGCAGCCTTTTGTCAAAGCTCACAATCCTGTTGCTGTAAATACATGCACTTAACAGAGCATCCAAAAAACCACTGCAGTTCAGTTACTGATGATCAACTCCAAAAGCAGGAAGAAAGCAGAGGGCCTGTAAACAGGCTGTGAAGGTTCTCACAGGAATCATATATTTAAACCTTCAACCAGAGCAATTCTTGTTCCATCTGCAGAGAAATACATAATCTATACCTTATAAGATTCTTTCAAAATATATATCCCCAATACTTATACAGAGTAGATTTTTAAATGTGTTACCTAAACTGTATTTTCATGTGTGTAGGCATATAAACAGACAGGCATGTTTTTAAAAGAGTTGTCCTTACAAAGCTTCCTATTGTGAGTGAAATCCAGGAAAGTTCAAGCTCACAGCTAATATCCATAAATTACGACAAACATGTTCATTAGCCCAAAGCTTATATGACATCTTAACAGTAATAACAACTCAGACCACAGCTGAACTAGGTTCACCTTAAGCAAAAAAGCCTTTGCTGTGTCTTACTTACCTCTCTAACCCTTTTAACATAAATAATTTCCTTCTCAAAGGCCTGCCATGCTAAACCCAAAACCACTTCCCTATGTATTTGTCCTTAGGTAAATGCAAAACAGCAAACAGGAACTCTTATTCTGGGAGACTATGTTCTAGCAGATTTCTAAATTTTGATTTATAGAACAGTAATATTTTTCACCATTAACTTTAATTTCTCTTTGCTAAAACACTACTTAGAAATTAACTCAGCTAAAAATTTAGAAGCTGTTGTTTCCCAGTTAATTACAGATTCATTGAGTCTCTCTGGTATGACTTCATGCTGTAATTTTAAGATGAGCCTGCCTCCTACTCTAACACGGATAAACACCAAGCCCTCTATGCACCTTAGAGTCCAAGGAGAGGGTAAAAAGGCAAGAAAGTCAGGTTAGAAATCTGTAGAACTCAACTACAGTTGGTTCTTTATCTTGGTGGCTGAAGTTTCCATGATTCCAATGTTAAGATCTCAGGAACTGTAACTTTTTCAATTATATTGATTTAGAGAACAGTAGTAATACAACACAAGACCCATTAGAAATATAGAATTTATTTCTCATTACATTCAAACAGTAATATATTGCAGATTTTGACATGCCATGTCTCATATCAAAGCTGACTTGTGGATCCTATGTTTATAGTTGTGATAGCTATTGCTAGTCCAGGAAATATAAAATGTCTTTCTGGAGTTGCTCTCTTGAGAGCTTCAAGCCATTAACAATAATTTTCACAGATGGCCACTCCTGACAATCCACAAAAATTCATCTGTTATAGCCCACATTACTTAACCCTTACTGTACCTTACCTTTACAGCTTCGGAGCTCAAGAAAGCAATTTCAACAATAGCAATGGACAGGGAGATTGAGGACTTGCCCTTATCTTCCATCAGGCAGCAGTTCCCAATAAAGGCAATACCACGTTAAAAGGCAACCAAATTCCTCATGGTTCATGTTCTGTACTTTTGACAGGGCAGCTCCTTTCCCACCCTGTAGGGTCTCTGTAGCCCTTGCTTCCATTCCCTCCTTGCACATCCAGGTGCAAGCTAACAAAAAGTCAATCTTACAGTTCTGACCACATCATAAGCATGTTATTTAAGATATCTACAAAAAAAAGTCTGAGCAAAAAAAAAAGACAAAATTTTGTTATGTTTAAACCTTCAAAGTACCATGAACAAGAGGTATCTTCACAGTGTCCTGACTGCATCTGTTCAGTGTACTTCCCTTCATCCTTACAAACTCAGAAAAACTGGGGTGTTTTTTTCATCTTCTAACTCTGCAGGCATTCAGCTTGGGAATACCAGGAGCTTCATCATCACATGAAGATAGAGGGGGGCTGGATAGTGAAAGAATGAACAGAGAGGAACACAAAGACACTTGCCCTTGGCAAGCTCTTCACCATCCACACAGAGAATATACATACACACAATAAATGATTTTGTTGTTTTCTTGTTCTATTTTTGTCAGGTTTTTTTTTTTAATTAAAAAAGCCACATTACTCCTGCAAAGGCTGGTTGTGCAAAGTAACTTTTCAAGAACCACCATTCAGTCTGACTCAGTTTCTGCAGACAAGCTTCCTACTGATCCATTTCTCACTAGCATCTTGCTGTAGTTTTTCTGCTGTTCTTCTTTGAAAGTATCTTTGACTTTTGCTCGTTTCAGACCTCCATCCCTGGAACAGAGCAAGAGGGAACCATCAGGGCTGTTATGGCTATTGTTATTAAACTACGCATTACATTAAAACACTACAGTTGATTAAGGTAGGTAATCTAAATTATTATTATTACTATTATTAAAGGCTTTTCTTCAGAACTTTTCTAACATTCAATTTTAAGCACATTTATTAAAAGCTCTGCCTTAAGCCACCAAGCTTATACAATTCAAATTTTGAATTCAGCCAATTAAAGCATTCTATTAATGCTGGTAACAGGCTATACTTACAATGGAAATCTTTGGTAATCTGGGATGCTACTTCCCCAGACTGCAGAGGCAGCCAATCTTCTGCAACACTACAGTTGTGTTTTGCCTTACATTATTCAGGGCTAGGCCTCATAGCTGAATCTATTTTCCCATTTTCTTCATCTGAATTTTGCTCTCAAATTTGTGTCATATGAAATCTAGGCATTATCCTGCTACTTACTGAGGCAGGACATGAGAAAGAGCATAAAGCCTCAAGACCTGTTTTATCTTTTGTTGTTCATCAGATTTGCCAAGAAACTTCACTTTTGCTACTTAATCTCAACATGAGAAACAACTGTGAATGGACCTACTTCAAAAGCAACAAGCCTTTAGACGAAACTCACTGTATGCTACATGCTCCAAAGATTTTATACATCTTCTACTTTCACAAACATGCCTGTGCTGTTACTCCATTGTTTTCCCTGAGTGGAATAAAGTGATGTTGAATGTCACAAAGCTCAGGAGGGAAGCACCTATCAGTCAAACTAACCACAAATAGTCTATGATCTAACAAGTATGGCATCACTCACCAGGGGAGTTCAGTCAGTCCTCCTTGGCGAGCAATGGCTGACCTCACTCTGTTGGCAAACTTAACAGCATCTTCATCTTCCTTCAAGGTTCATAAATTCAACATAATTAAAGCAGAGAGAAGTCAATTGAAGCAAACTTTCATAACTTTTTTTTTATCTGCTGCCTCATCAAATTAGCTCACTGCCAAACAACTCATTCCTTATCATGCCAACATCACAATCTGATCTTCCCATGTGATAATAACTCATTTTTCCTCTAGAGTGGTAAAATTTGGAGAAAACTTTTCTTCAACAAGATGGACCATTACCATTATTGCTACTGGGAACAGCACTGCATTTACTGCTATCCTTTGCATATTTGATGCACTGCTGATGGTGCCAAGCTGCACCAGGAAAAATCGAGTCAAATCATGTATCAGTCAGCACTGACAAAAATCCAGTATAAAACTGGAGATATGGGGTGGGTAGAGGTTTTGGAGGAAAAAAAGAGTAAAAGTGCACTTGGCAGGCAATCAAGTTCTTAAATAGCAGTCAAGCAACCAGATGCTGGATTACCTTTCTAACCATTGGTGGCAAGTACCACACATTGCAAACAATGGCCCAACTGGTCATTATTCGCAGCAGATAGCTCACTATGTTGTATTTGCTGCTGTTCCAGAAGGCATCTCCAAACTGAGGATCATACTGCAAAGGATCACAAAAAACAATTGATTAAGCCTTTCCCCACACCATCACAGCCTCTCAGACCTGGAATTACATGACAGAACCAGCAGTAGATGTCACCCATTTATCTGAACAGCCAAAAGAGCTTAAGTCTGCTGTGAGGCAGGAAGCTTCCCTTCAGCATTGGGAAGGACTAGCTGGATTTCTTTTCCTTCCAGCTTTCTGGATGAAGAAGCTGACCCCATCAGGGCCTAACAGCCAGGCTCTATAGGCCTGAGAGACTTCACTGTAATTTCAGCCACTTATTCTCCAGGAACCATCCACAGCATGCACCAAATTGCCAGAGATACTGTGCTTTCAGTAGCAGCTGTACTGAGACAGCTTCCTGCCCCTCTGACAAAAACCTGCCCCAAACTCTGAAATTCAGCAGCCAGCTATTTCCACTTACCTTGATTGCAACAGGATAGATTGTCCCTCCTATTTCAAAGCTCCCCTTCTTGAACATCATCACAGATGTATTGTTTATGCAGGTGCCTGTCCAGAAGAGAAAGTCATTGCTTCACACAGACATTTCAGCACAACACAACATCCACGTATAGGTCTTACCCATAAAGGGCCTTCATTTGCTGCTCACTGAGTTAAACATCTCTTCCCTGCTTACTTTTGTCTGGTGACTGACTCCCTGAATGAAGACAGAAGGTGTGCAAGACAAAAAGCACAATGCTGAGGTTTAATCTGTAGGACAGAAAATTAATAATCTCAGGGCAAAATAAACAATCTTCCCCTTCTTCTGCCAGGAGAAGCAACGTTCAGGGACAGCATTGTGTTGTCTCCATATATATTCATCCTATATCAATTAAAGATGAAAACCAGAATGACCTAACAAAGTAGAAGCCAGAGTGAAGATAGATTTGAGCAGCAGAAGCCATTAAAAGAGAACAGGGATGACATCTGCACTGAATGGACATAAGTAGTTCAGCTTCTTACCTTCTGGAAAAATTAAGATTGGGAGCTTGCTTTTATCTGCCACGTGTTCCCTGAGTCTGTGGAAGCAGAAGGAAAGCTTAAAAAACAATTCCTTTCCACTCTTCTTTCCCTAGGCAGGTGCACTTAAAATACCTCTATGTATTATAAATGTATGAAACCAAAGCCTTGTACTAGTACTAATTTGTACTTTTCTTTCTACAGAAACTGAAGCTTTGTGCCAGCCATCCCTTAGGCTCCTGGAACATTACACTGAGATAATATCCTGTTTCCTTTCCTCCACTTTACTTCAGTAATGACTGTCAGAGAACCTAACCAATTATATGCCATTAAGCCAGTCCAACTAACTCTGATCATCTCAGCCTTCAAGAAAAACCTGACTGATGCAGTAGTCCATCCAGCCTCTGCTACTTAGCATATTTCTTAAAAAGGGGACTTCTAAATGCCTACAGCTCACACTACATGAATAACACTTGGACAATTTGGCAAAACTGTCCTGTTGTGCAGAGGCCAATAAGCCAGTGAAGAAATTGTCCTGTCAAAATTAACCTAAAAAGTTCTCTACAAATAAGGAAGAATTTTTATCCCTGTACTACAGTAATCACGGGTATGCTTTTGGTGACATCCTGCAGAAAACCACTTTTGTACACAGCTTATATTCTTATAATAAGACATTTTTCCTCTCACCCAAATAAATAAAGCTATTTATTTCTAGTGGCTCACAAATTCCAGTGAAACTGAGACAGATTTTGTCACAGAAAGCTAATTTTACCATCATTATTTCTCTTCAACAGAAAGTAATATAAGTTAAGTACCTTCACACCCTTTCAAAAATATACACCTGAATTCATCAGACATTAGTTATTATGCTGATGCCTTCCCAACTGAGATGCTTTGTGTGAGAGTCTGCAATCCAAACCTTCCCAGAGCCTTGGGTCTGAACCATGACACAATGTATAAATGTATTTCAAGCCTTCTCTGGTGACCTGGGAGCCTGACAGTTCGACCACAGTGTTCTGCACCAAAGCCCACACAAGCAAGCACACTCAGGTCATTCTGTGTGATGCAGTGTGCTGCACACCAGCCCTGCAACTCATTCCCAAATCCAGGTCTTTGACTGCCCGATGCCTCTCCAGGGAGGCAGCCCAGTACACACCTCACCTTTTTGTCACTAGATGGCGGTCCTTGATCTCAGAGCGCTCAAACCAGACGTGAGGACAGGCCTTGACTGTGGCTCGCTGGATAACGCCCATCAGCCCACCATGAACCTGGCCCACCTGCAAGCCCAGCAAAGGCACATCAGTATCTGAGACACCTGAAAGGTAGAACTTCCTCCTCTCCACCCCTCCAAGAAAATCCAACAAACCCAAATGCACTGGGAGGCTGCAAGCCAGGACTGAGCAATAACCACAGAACTGTTAAAATGCATTGAGAGAATTTAGACAGTCACATGGAAGCCTATCTTAGGTACTTCAACAGATTAAAAGACTGGCATTGACATTCCAAGGAAAACTCCTCCAGAACATAATATAGACCAATTTCAGCACAATTTACACTTTTCCCCATTGACCAGTGCTCAAGCAAACATCTTTGCTGTGAAAGTTAAGTACCGAAGTCCACAAGCAATACCCAAAAATCTTTCCCTCTCCTGGTCCCTCTGATGTAGTTATTTTAGCTCTCCTCATACCATTGCATAGCATCCATCATTTGTCAAAATGATCGCATCGATCGGTGATGTGTGGTTGGCAACACAAATTCCTCCTTTCTGAGGTCTGTTTTCCCTGCAATAACATATATTTTTGTTAGACTACTAGTGCACTAAGCACCACCACATTACACACCAAAAAGGTCCATGAAGTTGTCAGGTGAATCAGCCTCT
Organism: Parus major; assembly: GCF_001522545.3. NCBI lineage: Eukaryota > Metazoa > Chordata > Aves > Passeriformes > Paridae > Parus > Parus major. The sequence goes on along the minus strand of NC_031771.1, from coordinate 9,856,471 downwards.
AGTGTGACATCAACTTGCAGCTCAGGAGAGAGCAGTCCCCATTTCCAATGGGATGTCACACGCACATAAGCATATATACACTTTTTTTAACTCACTTGTTATGGTAATGGATAGTACCAGACAGAGCTCTGACGAGGATGCGGGAGCATGTGAGGTGAACCACTTCGCTTAGGTAGTTTTTCACACTGAAAGAAATCAGACATCTGAAGTATCCTAGAAAGCAGCTAGACGCACATGCAATATTCTCCAGCCTACTCAACACAACTCAGGGCTGAAATTTTCCTGGTATTCTGGAGCACAGAGAGATATTCCCAGCTCTACCACCCACTTGCTACAGCAGCTCAGCCAAGATATATCATATTCTTGGCACCACTTAGCTAGGCAAGGCTGCCTTCTATTTCCTGGGTATTTTTCATCCCAACACTGCTACCTGCCCTACGATGTCCCATTTGAATGTATCTCATGGCAGCAGGAGGAATCCATCAAAAATCATCACCCTCAGTGCCAAGACTGACAAGAACCCAACTTCAGCCCAAATTCAAAATGCCACTAAAACAAGGTCCACAAATTTGTGGGTGGACTATCAGTAGTCTGTTATAAGTAAAAATCTATCCACTCCTAATCTTCAGCTGTTTGCACTGATGCAATTTGGCAAGTTGATTCCTCACACACAGTACCTACCTGCCGTTTGGCAGCTGTCCCACCACTGTTGTTCCCACAATCATTGACGTAATCCCAATGGCAGCGAGGGTGAAACTACAGACAAAACAGACATTAAACCTAAGTAGCTTTGCTCATTGTAATATCACTTTTCCCCTTTAAAAGGAAAGGGATTAAAGAAATTCAGTTACTCCTCAGACACTTGACATATGCAGTTCTCTAACTCACCAATTCCCTGACCTATTGCTTTTAAAGTCATGGTGTAGCAAAGGCAGCAGATCCAGATACTCCCATGCACACACAGTGTCAGGGAGCTTTAGAGCTTATATTTGCTTTGCCAATACACATGGACTTAGGGGAAGCATTCATGGAAAATATGACCACCAGGCCTACTCTACACTCCATAGTAAGAGCTTCTTACATAAAAGGAGCCTTTAAGCAACTTAATATTTTATAGCTGCCAGTGCTGCTTTTTAGTTAAAGAAAGCTGAGATGACATTTTCCAAGAAAACACAAATTTAACCATTCCCAGGCTGACGAAACCCCTCAGCACCAGAGCTTACCGTAGGGGCAGGAGGAAGCAGTACCGCACTATCACCCCAATGACCCACACAACTGTCAGCCTCAGGCTGATGTAATGAAAGTTGACATTAGTCCTTGTGAGTAGATTCCAGGAGAGCAGCTCTTCTGAGGAAAAGCGTTGAGTGACTTCATCTTCCACAATTGCCTCAAACCCTTTTCTGCAGAAGTAGAAAATGTGAGAGAATTCGAAGTCTGCTCGATGCAGAAGGGCGATTTCTTTCTCCATAGGCGTTTCATCTCTTTCAATGATACCTTGGGAAGGAAAAGGGTAACCACCTGAGAAAATAGTTCTGTGATGTAACAGTTACCCTCCAGAACACTTGTCACTCTGTATTACTCAAAGAGACAAATTTACTGTCAGAGCCCCTCCTAGGACAACAGAAGCTGTGCAGTTGAACACAGCATACCCTGCAGGAGGTCACTTCCAGCTCCCCTTCCTTACACCAGCACAGTGAGTAGCAACTGTATAAAGTTCAGTTACCTTACTGAACATGAGGCAAGGAGGCAAACCCTTCCCCACCATCTGGCACTTTCTCAACTCAAACTTTATCCAGGACTCTCTTATGCTTTCACAAGAAATCAAGTGAGACCTTGGCCTTTCAATTCCCTTCTGTACTCTGTGTACTTAAGGGCATTCAATCTCCTTTATGGAGGCTTCCCTGTTCCCATCTTTTGTCTGACATTCTGGTGTCTCACAGCCACAACACTGCCAAAGCCCAAGACCACAACACTGTGCATGGACCAGCTCTGAATCAAACACACCTCCCTGCCTTCACAGGACAAATATTTTCTGTAAATACAGGCAGACCACACGATTTTTTTTATTTTACTTAAAATCAAACAAAGAAAAACACTCCAAAACATCATGTCAAAGGAAGTTGTGCCTAGAGGAGCCTTGATTTAGTTCAGCACTAACAGCTGTTTCAGCTGAACTCTGACTACATAATGCCTGGAGAGAAACTTGGAGCATCCAGAACTGCAGTGCAAACAAGTATTCCCCCTTCCTCCACTCTTTTAATTTTTTAAGCTTATGGTCTGATAAGCGCAAATTTTTCATCAGAGCTTTCAAAGGCAAGAACAAATTGTGTAAGCTAAACAAAGATCAAGTATCTGCTTACTGGTAAGCAAGTCTGGCTCCAGAAACTGATGACTAAAGAAATCTAGAGTAACAGTTAACCAGAACAACCATCCCCTGAGACACTCAACTTTGATTACAGAAGTCCAAGTTCAGGTTGCCACTCTGTCAGACACCCTCTGATAAATTACATAATCTTTGTGCTTTCCATGCTGAGATAAAAAAATAGGAAAGGACATAGCACCCAATTTTGTCAAGCTGCTAGGAATTTTCCACATCGTAGAATGTGTTTTTAGTAGGAAATCTTCCTTCCAATGAAGTCTTGCCAGCAGAAAATCTCTCAATATATTTCCTGTGCCAATAATTGTAATATTTAAATTAGAAGAGATATGGAAAATCTTCGTATTGCACATACATACATATGGGATAACATGGGAAGCTCGAAGATACAAGTCCCACTAACCACTAAGGTAAACACTAAAGAAGAACAACACTGCAACAAAACCTACTGGCACCTTCAGCTTGGAACCTGGCAGCCACAACTTCCAGTTGAACCAGCAGGCCACCTCAGTGCATTGTCCTCTCACTAGCCTACAAATATAAACCATTAATAATACAGCACACCCAAAAAGCCACATGCTCTTCGGGATCTTAATTCTACGAGCATGCACCAAAATGGACCACGCTTATGTCATATGTTAAACCCAAATCAGAGCTCTAGTTTTTGATTCAATTTTTCTCGCACTCCAAAAATCTCCAAGCTTTGAAATATCCAGGTGAGTCAGTCCAACCTGTCTGCTCCATGCTGCTGAAAGGTTGTTGGCAAGAGACCAGGGGAACAGTCCAGCACCAATAAAAAAAGTACCACCCCTGTCTCCAGGTCCAAGAGCTGGGAATGTTTCCTCCTTATCCAGCCCTTATCCTTCCCCCTTATTCAGCACCACTCAAGCAGCTGGCCCATCTAGCTCCAGCTTCTCAGCTGGAACTGAGGAACTGGCCCAGGGTTCAAGTTTATCACACTGCTAGCAAGCTGAGATAGGAGGGCTACCGTGACTTGCTTCATCAGCCTGCACTGTCGTTGTCACATGACACCCCCATGCACCAGGGACAGCAGACTTGGGACAGCTACCTCAAGCCAAGATCTCAGCAGCACATAAAGGTAATATGAACAGAAGGTATTAAGAACAGAATTACACACATGCTGCTCTGGTGATGTACTGAGCCTTCTTGTAATCACAAGCCACATTTAACAGCCTTTAATCCCTTGGCCATGGGCAGAGCTGCATTTGCCAAAGACAGCAGTACACAGGAGTACAGCAAACATTTTGCTCAGCCAAAAAAAAAGCCATAGTCACTGATTTTCTCAGTGTTGTAGCACAAGTCCCAAGCCTTCAAGCTCCCATACTCCAGTCAACTAATTATACCAGGCTCAAATTTGACACTGCTTACTTACACAGTAAGTAGATCCACTTAGCAGTATCTAGCAATTAGCTCCTTAGTAGTATCTACTTATGTAGTAACTAGATACTACCAACATTATTTGCATGTAAGATTTTCAAATATCTTACTAGCGTTTTGTCTTTTTTAAACCCATCACCTTGAAGACAACACAACCAGCACCCACTCAGAAAGCTGAGAGCTAGTTATCCAGCTGCAGTGAGATAGACACCTGCCCTCCAAGCACCTGCTCAGCCAAGAGTTACCACTGGGTCCAGCACACACTGCCCTCTAGCAGAGGATTTTGAGGTGACAGCATCACATAATGCCCCACGTAACTGTATCAGCTAAATTTCTGTTGAAAATATTCCTTATCACACCACCAACACAGGGGAACTCACTGCCCTCTTATGCCAAGAGATGCACACTGGATTTGATACTGCAGAGAAAGGTGGTGTCTCCTCAATAAGGCTCACTTGGGTTTTTTTGGGTTTTTTTTGGTTGAAGTTTTTTTGAGTTTGTTGGTTTTGGTTTTTTTTTTACTGAGGGATACAATTTCAAAGTGTTTGGGGAGGACCATTTTTGCTCTGCCAGGGAACACAAAAACTTGCCCTTGCACATACATCTGCAGTGCTCCCTCCTATCCTGACCCACCTCCTAGTACTGGCTGGGTGGTCAGTAAAGATGTAAAATGTAATACACACATCCTTTCGGCACTTACACATTAGTGCATATGCACACAAAAACATTTGCCTTTAACCTGTTTTAATCAACTACTCTATAATTCATTATCAGCAGGAGTTTCTCCTCCCTCAGTAAATATTGCATAATGCAATCGGGCCTCAGTTTGCTCATGTTCTGTCACCTCAGGGAACACCAACTTATATAACATACTGCTAGACCTACACCTGCCCTGGCCCTCAAGTACTTTCTTTCACAGCCAGGAGCTCCTAATCACAAGTCCATTACTCCTATGCTTAAAAAATTCCCAAGAGCAAGATATGAAGCATAGCTTGGCACCACATGTCTCCCCATACTTTCTCAAGTAAGGGATAGTTAAGACTCCAGCTTCTGGCAGAAAGAGCCACCTCCAGCAGGGAAAGGTTTTAACCTTTATTTCAGGTATACAAAGGACATTAAAAAGGGCTCCAGGCTACCATTGTGATTGTGTATCCCCATCCATAAGGCTGCTTGAATGTAGCCTGCACGCAATCATCTATATGAATTACCTCAGGCCATTTTTGTTATCTCTAACAGTCCTTCAGATAGTGGAGCACACTTAACACAGGTTCTGAACCACAGCATGTATTAACACTACACACCACTCAGCTGCACACAGGAGAAATAGCTATTTGTAGCTTTTTTTTTTTTTAAGATAGTTCAAATAACAAACTACTAGCTAGCACCTCTCTTCCTTGACATTTCTTTACTAAAGAAGAAATAACTGTGTAAGAATGATCAGATGTCTAGGAGGATGATAGCTCCTACTGTGCAGCTAAAGCAGCAGAGTAGGGTCTCTTGCCCTCTCACTGGCCCATGATGTGATGGGGCACCATCAGCCTTACAGGAAGAAAAATGGTATCTTCCTGCATCACTGACAACCTGGGAAGCAAACATGTCACTGACAATTAGCTGAATGGACAGCTAACTTTGCCTTCCCCACTTTCCTCCCAAAAATCCCCACAACTTTCAGGACACTGGTGAGTGATATAGGATGTACTTTTTCTCAGCCACTTGAAAGTAAGCAATTAGGCAAGGCAAGTTTTTACCCGTTTTCAGAGCTGCTGTGCACTACCTCCAGTTTACTATTACAGACGCTGACAGATGCATCTGCTGCCATGGAAGCCAGTTCCATGCCTGGCCTGCAGATAGCGTGATCCCAGTGTTTGCAGTATTGATAAGGATATCCCTTTGGAGCTGAAACACACATACCCAGCTCAGCAATTCAGTCTCCACAACTGGATCATGTTCTCATGAGCTAATCCACAGGCTCAGGTAAAAACTGACTTGTGTGCTAACTGGCAGGCTGGGCCTGCTCCCAGCTGTGCAGCCTAAAGAGACAGCACACAGAAAAACGCTCACACTGCTGCCAAACGCTGTCAAAACAGAGCGGTTAAATAACTGAAGCATTCAGGAACCAGGAGGAAACCAAGTGCTGGCTGCAATGCCTTGTTCAGTCTTCTCCTAGTTCTTGGGCAAACTCAGATTTCTCTCATGGGTCCAAAGTCTTAAAGCCAACTCTGACCTACTACAGTCTACCATAACTCACACACAGTATGAGTTAAGATACAAAGAACTAATTTCAAAACTAGGCTAAAGGAAGAAAGATGAAGCAACTTTTCAGCTGTCTTTCTACAGACAGTGAGCGTAAGAAGTTTTGCAACCACTGATATGAACTCCAGAGAGTAAAAGGTCAATAGCAGCAGACTGAAAAGAAGACAAGTAGCCCACCACACACTTTCAACTTGCAGTCCTACCACAGAAAAAGTACTGAGCTTGGGAAAGAAAAGTGCTGTCCAACAAACACTCAGATCTCTTCAGAGAATATTTAAGTGCACTCCAATGCTGTTAGGACTGAGATAGCTGGCCAGCAACCCTGCAAGCATCAGGGTAAAGACATTTCAAGATGAAAATTACCCTCATATTTAAACACAAAAATTTCCATCAACTGAGAACAGTCTCTATTTTAAGCTCTACTTTGTTTTGTTAAATTTCATGTTGTTTCATACCCTTAATTTCCTCATCCCCTGATTCTTCATCTCAGAACAAACCAGTAAAAGCAGTACTTTATTTTGCAGGAACCGTTTGCTAGCCAGCAGCATTGCAAAACAATTAGATATCTAAGTGAGCTGATTTTCACTGGGGTAGAGTGAATTCTTTTCACAGTTGCTGGTATGAGGCTGTGTTTTGGATTTGTGCTGAATACATGGTTGATAGTATAGAGATGTTTTTGTTATTGCTGAGCATGATTTACAGAGCCAGAGGGTTTCCTGTTTTTTGTACAGTCAGGCTGGTGAGGAAGTTGGGGGTGCTTGGGAGAGTGGGAGGAGACCCAGCCTGGACAGGTGACCCAAAGGGATCTTCCAGACCATATGGTAATATGCTCAGGATATAAAGTGGGAGGAGGAAGAAGAAGGAAAGCAGGAGATTTGGAGTGATGGTGTTTGTCTTCCCAAGTCACTGCTACCCATGATGGGGCCCTGCTCTCCTGCCTGTCCACAGGAACGCAGGGAATTCATTACTTGCTTTGCTTCCTTGTGTGTGTGAGACTTGCTTTCCCTGTTAAACTGTCTTTATCTCAACCCATGGGTTTTCAGGCTTTTACCTTTACAATTCTCTCCCCGATCCCACTGGGGCAGCGAGTGAGCAGCTGCCTGAGGAAAAACCATGACTTTCAGTGAGCATGTAACATGCCACCTCTTCCCCGGCTCTCTCGTGCACACATCTAACTGCTTCATCTGAGAAGGCATCAGTACTCCAACATCGCAACATTAGTCTCATCGGTGTGACTTTAACCCAAGCTCTCACCATTAGCAGTAGGAGTCCGTGGCACCTGTGGCTGTGGCTTTTTGGCACCTTTTTGTAACCGGATAGTGGCCCACTGTTGAAAAGAAAGAAAACATTCATTTCACAAATGCAGTATTCACTTAAGGAAAAAAGTCCCCAAAAAAACACAGTAGTTAGCCAAAACCATGTTGTGATTTTCAAAGAACATCTTCACCAGGTATTCATCATTGATCCTCCTCAGATGTGTCCACAAACCCATATACAGTTCTTACGAAGAAACTCAGAGTAATTAATAACAATTTTGAAAACCAAACCAAAACAACACTCAGTGCTAGTCAGTACTTCCCAACTCTGCTTTCAGTCTTTAGAGACCCAACTCAGTGCTCCACACCTGTTTCAGTTCTAGTTCAGGTACACAGCCACCAAGAGCCTGAAAGGCTTCTGTCAGCCTTGCTACTGCCACAGCAGCTACCAAGTCCAGACTGCACAGAAAGCCCCAGGAGCTGAGCTACACAAAGGACGCACACAGCACATGTTCACAAAGCTGACAGACACATCACAACCCAGCCTGTCCTCTTACAGAGTAGTTTCATCATACTGGAGCGAAAAAAACAAAGTCCTAACTGGGTTAAGTGAAACTGAACCCTGCACACAGCTGATTTCACTAAAATACAAAAAAAGCATTTGCAGTCATGGGAAGTTTCAATTAAATTCAGACTCAACCCAAAAAGGATCACACTCAATTTTCCAAGATGAGCAAACCTGATATTTCCCTTGACTCTGCAACTGCTTGTTTCTTGGCGTCTTCACAGAATTGTAGAACGGTTTGGGTTGGAAGAGATCTTAGCAATCACCTAGTTCCAACCCCCCCCTCATGGACAAAAACGCCTTCTACCAGATCAGGTTGTTCAGAGTCCCAGCCAGCCAAGTCTTGAACACCTCCAGGGATGGAGAGTCCACAGCTTCTCTGGGCAATGTGTTCCAGTTGCATTCTCTTCTCCAGGCTGAACAATCCCACCTCCCTCAGCTTTCACTTGAAGCTCTGAGCAGCAGCGAAACAGGCCAATTCACCAGCTTTAGGGTGAGCTACAGAGAGCCCCTTCCCCAGCCCTTGGGAAGGGCTGCCAGCTCACTGGGCTTAACCTGCTCTTTTACTGTGAGTGGTCTGAGAAAATGAGATTGAAATATGGAATAAGGTAAGCTATGGTCTCCAGTGAGTGTCAAAGTTTCCCTGGATCCCGCACAAGCCTCTGGCAGAACCACATCAGAGGAGACTTTGTCTCATTTCCAGCACTGATGAGGCTGGAGCCAGTTTAACCTCTTCTCAGGGCAGAAGGCTTTCTTGACCTCCATCTGACTCAGTACCAGAGAGCTTTTATATAGCCCTCTATCTCAGGCTTCATTTTAACTGGGTTAATTATAATCCTTTTTCTACCCCAAAGCCTGTGACATCAAGAGTAGTCCTTCTAGCCTGAATCCTTCCTTTTCCCAACATGGCAGCTTTGTTAAGGGATGGAAAGCTCAGTCAGAGAAGGCTGATTTGGTAGCTCCCCATTATGCACATCAATTCCTCTTCCACAAAACTCCTTTCTATTTCAAGGAACACTATTATAATTGGCATTTTCAAGACAGACAGGTCACCTAGGAGAAATAAGCTCATATCAAAAGATCGAGATATTATCCTGTTCAAATCATAATAGCTTAATCAGTATCAAAGGTGTATTTTTGTAAGAGCATACAGATAATGCTTGGTCTGCACAGGAAGGACACAGCCCATGTTAAACCACACATTTTCCACTTTTCCCCCCCAAATGAGCTGTGGGACATATGGAGATGCAGTTCCTTTTGAAAGGTCAGCATCCTGACTCATAGCACTATCTGCACCAAATAACCTCCCAGTATGAACCAGTATGGCTTACTATATCAGGTTTTGCTGAATCACAACCTACTCTGCCAATATCATCATTCAGTTTCTCAGCTCTACTGCTGGTAAGGCAATAGCTCTTCCAGAAAATAATTTTAACTGTAGGAGTAACTCAGTTCTTTCTGTAGTACTCAAGTACTTTCAGTAACTTTCTGGCTACGCATTATTCTTAGTAGTACTGTGACCATTAAAGTTCTGGGAAATACCAAATCAAAACACTGATCAAGGAAGAACCGATTCACAGCACTGTCATTTTACGTTTTGTCCATGGAATGTAGGATTTAGGTTGCAGAGGCAACCCATTTACGCAACCATTTCTGACCAGACTTGAACCACTGCATTCAACAAATCAAAATATCCACAAACAGGTAAGTCACTTATCACACAGAACAAGAGCATATTTGGCTAATGGTCTCAGCCATACACACCAGCAGAAAAAAATAAATTTTCATCTTTCAAATCCTCTCAAAGAGATAATTGAAACCTAGAAGAACACACTGGTGCTCAGAAAGGGAATGCAACACTCCCTTCAGAAAGCTCTTGCTACAGAAATCCTGCAGTTACGGGTTTGTGCTAGACTGCGTCAAAGCCTGAGCCTCAGCACAAATCATGAGGACACAGGTTATTGAGACAGCCCTTTGTAATGCCCAAAAGCTTGCAACACCCTCCTGTACTGCAGTATCTTTGACATTTTGGTATGCAAAGGAGGCAGTGCAATCTTCCCAAAGCAGAGAAATTACAGGGTCATGTAACTCAAGTTTCTATTCCTCAGATGCATTTATCAACCCTATTCAGAAAGGCACATTCCCTCTTCCTAAGTGGTCTGACCTTTGCTCCTCAGGTCCATCTAACTCCAGAAAGGTGCAGCAACCCACCTGGGGAATGGAAGAATGGAAGCAAAGAGAAAGCCTGGAGAGGACAGTTCCCTTTGCTAACTACCTGTGCCTTCCCAGAAGATGGGAGCACTGCCACAAGCCTGATGCCAGTGTGGCAACGTGTGCAAAGGTTGCACAGAGCATTCCAGGGAACAGCTAACTTTTGCTCCACAAGTCAGTGGCTGAGACACTTTTACATTCCATGCCGGGACTCTTGGGATTTAAGCACACTTAATAAAATAGGCAATGATGAGACCAGTTCCCCCTCTTGTTCAGGAGCATTTAGGCATTCCTAAGGACCTACATCTACCAGATGACAGAGCAAACAAGTTTTAAGTTCTCTGTCCGCTTTCTTCTTACCTCAATTCCATCATATTTCCAAAAACTATGCGTGTTCCAGCAACCAAGGAGCAAGAAATGAGAAATTTTTACTTAACATCTAATTCTTTCACGTAGCTCTCAGGCACCTGAATTAAAGGCACTACCATCAAAACCAGAATCTCAACTTTGATCAAGTTAAAAGCTTGCTTATATCCAGGCTGGGAAACAAGAGACACCACCTGCAGTAATGTGAGTAATTCCCCTTCCTTCCTACTAGTCAGGGATATGTGTCATCCATCGCTGCCTCAGCTGGTTCCTGTGCTGAAGGACAACGTTATGCTACAAAGAGCTATCACAATGTGAGCTGATCCATCCCACAAGAGGGGAAAACAACATGTTTATATATTAGAGATCAAAGCATGAAACAATTATAAGCCATAGCGTTCCTTCTATTCAGGAAACGAGCAAAAAGCAGACTGGCATGTCTTTTGGATCTCTCAGTAACACTGTCACAAATCTAAGTGGTTTCTCCCAGCGGGTGCTGAGCTAGCAGTCCCAAAGACCTTGGTGCAGATTTGTGTTTTTAGTATAAAGTATAAAACACCAGGCTCCTGAACAGATTAAAAATAGCAGGGTAAACCATTGGACTGAAAATGTAAAGTTAGAAACCAGAATGATCCCAGAACTACAAATATAACCACAAGTCTGATTTTGAAAATTTAATATCCTAACTGCTGACAAGAAAGTATCTTGGATGGTTTAATTACACGACACAGAATCTGAAGATAACACACTTTACTAGGCAAGGAAAACATCAACTTTCCCCTGAAAAGGTCTCCTTCCTTATCCCCTGAGAAAAGGCCTCTAACTTATCAGCACCTCAGAAAATCCCAAGTGGCCAAAAGATCAATTTCACTTACACATCAATAAGCAACTGCCACACATAGAGGACCTATGCAGTACTTGAGGAAAGATAGTTGTCTATTTGCCAACTGTCTTATCTGGAGTTAGGAAGGGCTTTTGAAATCTCTTGTAAACGTGCAATTTTTGCCTCTGAGGTCTGACTATCTCCAAAGCCAAGCCTGACATGTCATTTCATGAAAGCACATCTAGATATTCTTCGCTGGGATCAAAAGACAAACCATTAGGAACACCTCAGAGGATTGCCCTGCTCCCCTAAGAAATGGGGCTTAGCCTTTCACCTCATTTACCACCTTTACATCACCTCTGACTTAACAGTGTTTGATAATTTTTTGGAAGGGAGAGATTACTCAAATCTGCAATCACATGGAGACAGACCACTGGTGTTCCTCTTTTAAAGGCACTGCCAGATAAGAGACAAAAGTTTATGTGCTAGTTTAGGTGAGCGCTCCTCCTTGGAATCTCTCCAAACCTCAGAAAGATTGCAGAGCACATCCCACACAATGCCACTTCATTTAACGCAGCAAAATCTGCATGCCAGTTATTGGGTTGTTTTGTGTGAAGCAAGAACACCACCACCATCAAGAGGAGCAATCATTTCCAAGTCAGGGCAAAAGGTCCCCTCTGTCCTGTGCACTTCTCATTCTGATGGGACACCCTTGGCACTGCCTCCAAGAAGCTTCCCAAATTCTTCTGCACACTGGAGTTGCATAGCAAGTCCTTCCTGGTGGACAGGTATCCAATGAGCAATTAAGAGTTCAGCTTTACAGGATAACACCAATGGCATCAGCAAAAGGAATGCTAAGCAGCTTCTTTTACAGCAGTTTCACAAACTCTTACTTCAAGGCAAGCTCTGAATACAGCTGCTGTTATTTTAACAGCATTTGCTTATTAACAGTGTTCACATACTGTAAAATTGAGAGCAGTTTCAGACAAGAGCTGTTGATCTGGAATATGGTGCATTAATTACTGATGCAACCACAGCAGAGGGCAACCCCCAGCTCTGACAAACATATTGATGTGCAAGGACTCTTGATTTTTATATCTGTGGTAAATATACACAAAAACCTTCAAAGGACTGGGGTCTACATTAATACAGGCCAGGGATTTAATCCAAGATTCTGCACAAAATTTACTAATACTATTCCAAAAGTCAGTGTGAGCGCTGTAAACAAGGGTGCATCATTCACATCAGGCATGTCTCCAAGACAGGCTTCTCATTACCATCCGAGCTGGCAGCTTTCAGAGCTCTCGGATTCTCCCCTGCCCAAGAGTCCTTGAAGGATTCCAATTACACAGAGAGAGGCCTTCATTGACTCTGAGCAATGACATTAGTCAGCAAAGCTTGCTGCTGAGGCCAGTGAGTTACACAAGCAGCAGTCAAAGCCCACAATGATTCATCTATTTATCAGTTTAAGTCCTCTCCTTCTCCCTTCCCCACCCTCATACCCGGTACCACACACAATCCTGATGGTGACTCACGGGAAGAAGCTGCAGCCTGGCATACCTAGGACAAGTGTAACAGTCCATCCCACCTGCCCTGCACAACCATGATCTCCAGTTTTACCAGAGGCACTGAGAGGTCTTTTTTGTTCCTCATATCTAGGGCAATGCATGTTGCCAAGGTCATCTGCAACACAAGGAACTTGGACTTAATGTCCACCTACAGAATAATATTACACTTTCCAGCAAAAATACATTCCCTACAGGCAGCATAATAAGGTATCAGAAATTGCTTCTGTTACAAGGGGCTGCTGTTAAACCCTGATGGATCAGTTACAGGACATGAAAAACACCTACAAGTATAGCATATGCTGTGCATTACAGCCAGCAAAACCAGCCACACAAGAAGCACTCTCTCTGCTCACTGCAAGCCCTGACAAAAAGCCTCAAGAGATTGGGAAGGGGAGTGCACTAAAAGTGCTTGCAGTCATCAACAAACCATTAGCCCAGAAATAGACAATAATGTGATGTTAGTTAATTGCCAGGTTGTTTCCTGACACAAATGTGACCTAAAGACCTCACTCCCCTCAGGCTTTCTTGTTTCTTAGTATTTTACAACTAATATGCACTGCACAGTTTAAAAAACACAATACATTTTTCCCATTAGAAAAGGGCAAGCAGGGCAGTTTGTACAGACTGCTGCTGCTAACTCTACTGTCTCAGGCAGCAAGGCACACCCAGAAAAAGGCCCAGCAGACTGGAAAAAAAAAAACCCAAAGTATTTAACAAGGTGAACTGCAATCCATCAAGCAGAGATCATCACTTTTGGGGTTCATTGCTACTGCCAAATATATAGACACACAGTCCAAACCAGTCCTCCAGATTTTCTACAATGTGATGGAAATAGAGAAACTGATCCTCTGTGACCGCTCTAGTAGCTGCTCTATGGGCCTCACTGTAAGACAAAGGACTTGCTGAAAGGCTGGATTCTCCAGTGCTTGGCAAGACAGCTCCAATGGCATGTTTGCAGGGCCCCAAATCATATTAAGAGTTCACAAGAGGCAATGAATTAAGACAGAGCAAAAATGAGACCAGGAGGTAAAGATGTACTAAATGTAAAATTGGAAACTATCTGTTGATGCTGAAAAATAAACAGGGAGCAATGCAGAGTGCTGTGATGACTGCAAGAGACAGTCCTCAGCATTTCAGCATAGGGAATATTTCTGTGGCAAGTTACTTCACAAGCATCAGGACAGCAGGTGAGTAGTCCAGACTAGCTCCTCCTAGGGGCAAACAGCTGCTGGAGATCTTTCTGGAGCAGTACTCCCACATTTTAAAAAGCCATACTAACATGGTGCCAGAAATCCTTCTATTAACACTGGAAGAAAAGCTACAGGCAAAATTGAACAATCTCCTAAAAGTTTGCTGAGTTTGGTAAGGCAATTCAGAAGCAAGCTAATGCACTTTCAGGAATGCCCACATGATGGGGGAAGCAAGATTTCAAATAGGAAGTAGTCTGTCTGCTGTACTTTAGCACAACTTTCTAATCATTTTCCCTATCACATGGAAAAAAAATACATTCACATAGGAAAAAAATATATCCATATAAAGCTGGTAATCCCTAGTGCAGTACTTAAGGGCCAAGTGCAGCCCAACAAAAGCACATCCTCATCTGTACATGCTGCGTTTTGCTTAGCAGCATGTACTTGCTGAGGCAGCTGAGCAGAGAGAAAAATCTATTGTGCACCAACTGATGTCCCTTGTCAGAAATGTCAGATGGTCAAAGTACAAAAACAGTTTGTTCCTAAAGGAGCTTTCCCCTCCCTTTTCTCAGTTCATGATTCCAGCACCAGGAACAAGCTTCTGCCTTCCTGAAACAAGCAGAAAAAGTTGGTTTTTTTTTAATTGGCAAGAAAAAGTTCAAGCACAAGCCCCCCATCATCTTCAGCTTGCTCCATCCCACAGCCTATGTGCAATAACTGAACACCACAGAGTCATTCTTGGATGTCTTGTTTTATCTGACATGGCCTGAAGAGGTATCACACCAAACTAGAACTGTCCCAGAACTATGGACAGACTTGGACCCTAAAAATAGATTGACTCTAATAAAGCTGACAACATAGGCCATGTAGGAAACAAACCACAGTCACTTGTGTCCTTCCAGCTATGCCAAGACATGGGATATAAACCGGCAAAGCCAGGGAGCAGCTGGGTATCAGCAGGGATGCACAAACAGCCACCACTTAGCAGACAGTACCTGTATTCTGGCCCATTAAAGAGGCAACAAAAGCAGCATCATCCTGACTGAACACTCTGCAGGTGCAAGAGCCCACTCTCCTCCTAGGAAAGAGGGGAAAAGGCATGGGGAGATCCAGGGCTGGCAGTGGAAGAGGAAGCTTAAGGAAGTTATTAAGTTAACGCTCTGCTGAAAAAGGCCTCAGCCATCAGAGACTACAGCATCCTGTGACTTCACAGAGCCAAAAAACTCCTCTCAGAAGAAACACACACACACGCAATTCAACATCCCAAGAAGTCTCAGACACCCAGCTAGCAGCACATTTCACTGTTAACCTGATAGTCATTAATAATTATCCCTTATAAAAAGAAATACACCCTTACAAGTTATTTAATTTAATTAATTAAATAATTTAATTTACTTTAATGTAATAATTTAATTAAAATTTTGATATGCAAGGATACAGCACTTTTCCCGATATTACTCTGATTAATATCCACAGTTTAGATATTACATATATTCAGGTGCTCTTGCAGGTGCTGCTTGGACCTGGCTGCAGACACTCTGCCTCTGTCAGGCTTCTAACCAAGAGAGACCTGAGAGTCAAGGAAGAGGAGACATCCCACTTCCTTTCAGGGATTATCCCCATGCAAGTATTCTGAGGACAAATTCTCAGGCAAAACAATGCCAAATTGAGATAAGCAGAATACCTGGGTGGATTGAGTTTCTTCACTCTCCCACAGCAAGTCCAATTTAGCTGATTCTTCTCAGAATACTTTCCAATTTTTCATTGCCTTTTCTTTTATATATACATTATTTTATATCATATCCATGTCCAATATAATCATGTATTATTACAATTATTATTATATTGAGAAGCATGCAACTCCAGAAAGTATTTCATGCAAAAGTAATGGTAAATATTGCAAGAAAAGTCATTATTTCCTCCCTTAGGCAACAGGAGAGCTCTCACAATTAACCATCATCAATATGCTGTCAGATACTTTTCCATAATTTTGCCCAAAATATCCTGTTGCAACATTTGATGACACTAAAAATAATGATTAATGATCTAGGAATAAAGAATGCAAATTGTGGTTATTCACAGGTGAAGGCAAGTCATCTAAACAAGACTATCTCACTAGGCCATCTGGATTGCTCTGTCAGGCCCCGGTAATCTTTGCCTCCTCAGCTTCTGCTATTCAAATCATTTTTTCCACTAACAACTGCATCTTCTCTCCTCAACAGTAATCCTGACACCATTCACAGTCCCAGAAAGTACTTTGATCAGATTCATTCTCATCCAAAAGCCTTAAAACATCTTGACTTAAGATGCATTTAATAAATGCTGATTTAATAGGTAGCATTTAATAAATGCTGATTTTGCCTTTTTTTAGCCAGGCACTGAAGTACAGGAACAAGGCTTGCCTGAAAACCTCGAAGAGCAAGATGAAATTAGACAAAATCTACTTTCCATAGTCACATACTGATGTATATTGCACGGTCACTGTCCTGTGAGGCATTTCACTTTTCCTCCTTACAGCTGTTTCCTTGGTTTAGGTGCCCCTCCTCCCTGAAAAACGCGTCATAAATATTTAAATCTGACCATGTCCACCAACAATTTAAAAACACTCTTCCTCACCACTACCATGAGCTTCAGAGGGACGGTTTTCACACGCGTATCAAATATGCAGAAAGCAGCTCCTCTGCGAGAAACTGGCTATCCCTGAGAATTTAGGGGCAGGTGGCAACTGAGGTGCTGGACGTGCTCAACTTGGATGGCAGTCGACGTCTCTGAGCACCAGACCTTTTACACGCCTCGAGAGCATGAGCCGGCAACATTTCCCCCAGGTGGAGGAGCAGAGCTGCCACCGAGCAGCGACAGCCTCGCCCAGGCCATGGTACAGCCTTAGGTAACAAGGTTTATTCCGCTCTCCAGCGGGTTCAGGGAGACCACCCCAGAGCCTACACGAAATTAGCACAGATCTCCAGCTCCGCCCGAGGGCTTTAAGCCCGAAGCTACAGCCGGGCAGAGCTGATGCCAGGCAGGACGTGACCCACCCGCTCTCCTCTACAGGAGGAGACAGCTGGAACCGGAGTGGACAGATGCTCCTCGGGGATATCCAGTCCCTCGCACCCCCCGACCGGGCCGTGCCCGGCCCGCCGGCTCCCCTGGGACCGGGGAAGCGAGCGAGGCGCAGCCCCGCGGGGAACACAGGGCCGGCGACACCCCCCTTCTCTCCCAGAGCTCCCGCCTACCTCCAGTGTCTTCACCAGCACCCGCATATAGGCCTCGGAGATGCCCAGCGAGATGCCCAGCGCCGAGGGCAGCACGATGAGTCCGAGCACCACCGCCAACCACACGGCTGCCACCTGCCCCACGGCCCACACGACCTCCATGGCGGCGGGGCCGCACGACGCCAGCGCCGGCAGCGGGGACCGGGCGGCACCGCCTCCCGCCGGCCCTAAAGGCCCGTGGCCGTCCTGGCCCGCCCCCGGCCCGCCCCGTTCCGCCCTGCCCCGGGGCCGCGGGGGACCCTGAGCCCGGCTGGGCCGGTGCAGGTTTGGAAGCTGATGAGCCGCGGGAGAGGACGCCCGCGGGGCGGGAAGCAGCTAAAACCGGGTTTAGCGGACGGCACAGAAGGATCCTGGTGTAGGAGAAAACGTCTGCAACGGGTGCGGGCGGGAGCGCAGCGGCACTGCCGCGGCCAGGCGGGTGCCTCGGGCAGCAGCGTGGGCTGGAAAGCCGTAGGAACCTGAAACGAGTAGCTCGGGGAGCAAAACTGAAAAGGAAAACCGGGGAAAGCTCCTGGGTCTGTGAATATCAAAGAGGACAAGGATAGCTAAAGAAAGGGAAAAGGGCAAAGTCTGCTCTGGCCCACCTGTGTTTTCTCAGGATTTGAGCAGGGAGGAGGGATTCACCTAGAGTCCAGTCCCCACCCCGGCATTAGACCCACTCCAAAAGAAAGCAAACTTTCTTTTTGGCAAGTGGCTAAAGGAGGGTTTGCCTGCCCCGACCTGTGCACAGCAGTCCTACAGCACTTGGCATGACCGAAGAGGGATGGCAACCTTGACAAAGCATCCCGGGGAAAGGGAATAACATCATCTTCTGAGAAAAAGGAAGTCAGCATATTTTCTGTGTGCATCTTTCATAAGTGTTTCATAGAAACGGGATGTTTGGTGTGCCTCTTCATATTTGAGGGATCAGAAATATATCTGAAAGCCAAGCCAAGTTCTTAGGATCCACTGAAAAACCTGAATTGGAGCCCAAGATCTAAAGAACTATTTCCAGGAGAGTCGTGTGGACAAGGGCGTTGCTTTCTGGCTCCTGTTTTTGGCTCTGGTGTCTCTCCTCCTACTCTTTGCCTCATCTGGTTAAATAATTTCTGTGAGGCAGAAGCAGGATGATCCCTGATGAAGCAAGCCTCTAGACACAACAACCACAATTGTCCAGCTATATCTGACATTGCCAAATAACACTACAGCATCTTCATTCTTCTAAGTGTTTAGTTATCATCATGCCCAAAAGGCCCAGTTAGGATGAAGGCCATAACCTGTCAGTACCATATACATGGTAATAAAGAGTTCTTACTATCTGCACTACAAAAGGCTTTTAAATATTACAAAGATGTGTGGATCCAAGTCAATTTAAAGTGCCTAAAGCTCAGAACAGAAAAAAATAAAAGAACATTACTTTCTAGACTGGCTGATATTAATAGCAAACCCATGGGTAAGATATTTTAATTTTGTATTTTCTCTGTTGCTTCCCAAGCAGAAAGTGATACAGGCTTTTTAGTATTTGCTTGTGAATTTTTATCTGGGGTAAAAATGGAAAAGGCCAAAGGATTGGTTGGCTTGTTTTCATCTGGCATTAAGGAACAAAAGTCTTCATCAAAAGGACAGATGTAGCCCAAGCAGCAAGAGTGGATGCTGTCCAGATCTGGAGGAAAACAGTACAGTGTTCACAGTAACAGGTCATACAGCTTTGTATCTCCCTGACATTTCAGTACCTTCATTTAGACAGCAACATCTAATATTGCCATCTGAAGCAGGAATTGCAATACAGATAATCCTGTGCAAGGCAAAGTGTTGCCTTGTAGGTTTGCTAAGAAAACAAACCTTGAAAACTGAAAATAATTTTACTTAGTCCATGTGCTTGTAGACCTTTGCTTTAGTGAAATGGCACACCATATGTCATATTTGATGGTATGTGGCAAATTCCTGAGTCTCAGAAGGCTGAAATTCATCAGTGTACCTGGAGAAACAAAAGAAATTTCTGGAGACCTCTCCTTGTAATATTCATCACATGGAATTAAGGCATTGCTTTTTTTTGCTGCAATAGCCTGGCTATTGGACCTGCTGGCACTGTCCTCAGGGTCCATAAATAAAGAGTAGGAAGGGGGCAGTCTCTACCAACATTTGTGTTTTAAGAGCAGGGGAAGTTGGCTGGGTTGACCCCTGCTCTCACTGCATCACAGTGGGGAAAAACACTGTGAAAATGTGTCATGACAGGAGGCAGTTTTAGGCGCAGGCAGCCATCCTGTGTGAGCTGAACAGCACCAGGACAGAGACAAGACACACACATAAACAATACTCTTTATTTTTTGTGTCCAGGCTTCCCCTCCATGCTTTCATGAATAATTCACAAAGCTGTTAATGCTAAATGGTAAGAAAGAAAAAAAAAATCAATTCTGTTACTGAGTTGCTTGAAAAACCACCTTCTCTGCCTGGGACAGCAGGAAGGAAACATTGCCTGCTTATCCAACAGCCTCCTGGTGACAGAGCTGCTACTAAAGTTCTGTCATGACTGTGCTGAAGTTCAGCCTTTGCACAGATCTTGCATTCCCACAAAAGAATAGTTGCCTGTTAACTGCAAAAACTGTTGACTTATTTCAGAAAATGAACAAACTTTCTTGCCCTCTTTACCAAGTGGCCTTTGCCTTTTAAAGATAAAGCTGTTATAAACTGCTGATCACCCACCTACTGAGAATTTAGTTTCAAACTGGTTATATAATTACATTATATTTGTTTGCACTGTAATCTGTGAGGGCATTAAATTTCTCTGCCTCACTTTTACCAGTGAGCCTGTTTTCCTAAGAGAGGAATATTTTTTTGTGTTCAAGCACTAAGACCATACTTTCAGTATGGGTAAGATAGCATGATTCCATTGAAGATACAGAAGGTGCCAGTTTTAACAATTTTTCATGCTTAAATTTTTTCAAGGCTTATTTTATGTAGAAAGGCTACAGCTAGTCATGTTTCTAATGGAGTATTTTCCAAAAAAGAAATATCCCATGAGAATATACCAGTGTTGCAATACTTGGAAGAAAACATTTTCACATATCCTTATTTTTCAATTTATTTCACAAAGTACAGTGCATACTAAAAAAGCTGTGGTTGAAGTGATATGCTTCAAGTTTACCTAAATCAGGTGCTCCAAATGGATGCAAAAAGTTTTGTTTGTTTTTTTTTTTAACTTTGTGAGAAGTTTCTGAGATGCTTAATTTTTGTCATATTAAAAGTAGCAGTAGTGTACTTTTATGTTTAAGAATATGTTTATTGTCCAAATAAACATGACTCTGTGTTTTAATACATGCTTTTAATGGGGGTTGGATTGAATCAAAGACAGAGGAAAAGGATCAGTCTCACCACAGTGCTTTTCTAAATTTTTTTGTTGGGTTTTTGGTTTTTTTGGGTTTTGTTTGTTTGTTTGGCCACATTTATTTTATCCCTCCAAATTATCAGCACCTCTCAAGTTTTGGTGGTATGGAATATGACTGCAAATTTGATTTCCAGGATGGGGGAAATCTTGTTAAACCAACCTGGGAAGAGAGCCTGTACCTCATGAAGTGGTCCCAGTCTCCCTTTGCTAAGTCATTGCATGTGTTATTGGCTTATGGTAGGTCAGATCTTATAAAAAGTAGCATTTCATTTGTCTCCTCTTACTGGAGCAGCTTCAGAATATCAAACCATTTCATCTCATGTAAATATCAGTGTTTTATTGCAAGTAAATAGGGTCAGGGTGGTTATCCCTGTGCTCCATTTTATCTTGTGCTGTTGAGGAATGGCAGGTAGCCAGCAAACCACTTGGGGGAATTCTGCACTCTCTTGTCTGACTTCTGGCTGCAGACAGGTCATGCTTTCTCTCTACCACAGTATTTGCCATAACTTATTGTAAAAATTTATACCTTTTATACAAGGAGCCAGATGTTTTCAGCTTCAATTTGTATACTAAGTGGAATTTTACTGTCTGCTGTCATGGGCTTCCAATTCTTACTACACTGAAAATAAACAGAAGTAGTTTGATTTCCACACAGCCTTTGAGCCTGGCAGTGTGGACTGACAGAGCTAAAGCAGCCCACCTCAAACAATTTAATCTCCATAGTTTAGAAATTTAGGAATTCATCAATCCAACTGCAATTAAAACCAAACGACCCAGCAGTCATGCTAGAATTTGTGACACCGATTTAAGGAGCTTGCCACAAGGATGGCACCTCCTTTGTCTGCTGACCGTGACCCGGCAGGCCTGGATTTCTACTGCATTGGGAGAGAGGAAACAGTGAAGGAAAAAAACACAGAAGTATTATCCCAGAACTCCATGATCTCTTAAATGACTGAAACTTCCAAGGCAATTAAATTAACCGCTTAAAAGAAAACTTTTTCCATTCACACCAGGACTTTAAGGAACAGCAAACACTCTGATAGTCAGTAAATTAATTTACCTTTACATCTTAGTTCGTTTTTGGTCTTTTTCCTGAGTGATATTAAAGCTTGCACGCCCCAAAAGAGCATTAATAATTGTTAGCATAGGTGTAGTCCTCATGGCAGCTTACACACCCACAGAGGGGTGCCGCTGCTGTGGTAGTTTGACAATTGAAAAAAAAAAAGTAAGAACCACCCACGGACGAGATTTCCTTGGGAAAAGCTGCTGGGAGCTTCCTTTGTGCCTGAGACAGGCCAATAGCTGGCTAGTTCTGAGAACTGACAACATTTTGCACCATTAAAAAGTAGATCCGCCTCTGTGAATACCACCTTTTAAAACAACCAAGCCCGGCAATTTCTTTCACATTGCTTCCGGCCTCAGAAGAGAGCGGGGTTCGGGTGAAGCTGGCCCTGCTTCCCCACGGCCTGTGCAGCCTGCGGGGGGCTGGGCCGGACCCCAGCGGCTCCCGGGCGGGAAATGGAGGCTGAGGGGTGGCGGAAGCCCCTTCCCAGGGGAGCCGAGCCCTCCCGGGGAGCCCGCCGAGCCCTTTTCAGCGGCACTGCCGGGCCAGGCCGGCCCCGGCTCGGCTGAAATTCTGCTGCCGCTGAGTTTCACCAGAAAGTGCCGGGCAGGGGAGGAGAAGCCATCGGCCCGCGGTGTGCTGCCTCTGAGGGCTGGCCTGGCTGCTGAGATCCCAGTGCAGCCACCGAAAATCATCCGGCATAAACAGCTCTGGCCGCTGCCCTGGCAGAGATCACATAACCATCCGCAGGTCTGGACAAGAGATTTAACCCTTTCACTACACAGATGAGACCTACAAACCTTGTTCCTCTCTCCAGGGAAAGAAAAGGACAGAGTGACACATAAAAAAACATCAGTCAGTAAAAAAAATGTCAAGCCTCAGCTGAAAGAGGGATGAGGAGATGCCAAATGAAGCTGAAATGTTATTTTTAGTAAAGCTATAGAAATAGACAATAATATACTAAAATATCTCCTTTAATTCATGAGAAAAGTATGGGAGGAATACGTATTCAATCTGTAAATCTGATCAAAAGTGTCCATTAATGAAGCCAAATAAATGTTAGAGTAGCTGTGATCTCATGAAACACTTGAACAGGGAGAGAGATGAGAGTTGATAAAAAGCCTTTGCCCCTAGGAGGAGAAGAAAACCTCTGCTCCCAGAGATGATGACAAAAACAACAACAACTTTACCTTTAAAAACTCATCCTTAAAATAAACCCCCATGGGTTTATAGCCCATAAACACACCTCTAAAAGGTCTGGGAAAATGGGAAGAAATGTTACAATAGCAGAATTTTTTCCCAGGTAGATGCTATTCTTAAAAATAAAAAGCCACAAAGAAACTGTTTCTTGTAAAAAAGTCTCCATAGCATGACAAAAAAAACCTCCTCTCCCTACAAAAACTAATAAAAACCTATTATATAGTTAATATTATTTTACCATTCCAAGTTTCGTCTCTGCATAGTCAGTTGAGAAAGAAAAAGGTTAAGTAAGGGGAAGAAAAATTTCTAGAAATTTTATCCTAGTTTCTTATTCTTTTAATCCTGTTAATGAAATTTCTTTATTCCTTTCAAGTTTAAAACCTGTTTTGCCCATCTCCTAATCCATATCTCACAGCAAGAAATAAGTAAGTACCCTAGTGATTTTAGCCAGTGCTAAAACCCACCACATTATTTAATACATTAGACAAGAAACTCAAATTAGTGAATCTAAACCACTACAGCCACACAGTGTAATCCTTGAGCTTGATGCACCCACTGGATCCCCATGTCACACAGACACTGCAACGTGCAAAGAATAACTTAAAAGCCCAAAGGTCTTAAGACAGCACCTGGATAAAAATGAGCCTCAGCTCAAATCTAACAAAAATGTAATTTTTATATCAAACTCTCACCTTCTAATCCCTTGTAGGTGGATTTCAGAAAATTATATTAATAAAACACTTGACAGAGTGTTTATTTGAAGTGTAACAAACTTCAATTATTCTTTCATTGAATGTCTGTACATACATCTTATTAAAAGTAATAAATTATATGAGAAAAGGAGGCTGCTCATAGCCACATATAATGAGCATTTAAGGAAAAAAAATCTATTATCTAATTGATAAATGCAATATTTAATGTATGAACTAATGAATGCTTACAAAAAAGTCTGATTAACAGATGTTTGTATAAACTTAAAAGATAGTTATTAATAATTATCCCTTATAAAAAAAAATACAGTTATCCAAATTATATAATAAACTACTTCTTAAAAGTTTGATAGGCAAGGGTATAGTACTTTTCCCAATATTACTCTGATTAGCATCCAGTTTAGATATTACACATCTTTCACCACATGCATCTTTCATACCGTAAAACAGAAATACCAGAGGCTATCAACTGATGTCAATAATCCGCAATTGCACACAAATCATGATTACTGATTAGTAAAGCAATTATCATATTAAAAGTGTTCAACAGGGCTCAACATACTGTAAAATTAGGGATCAGTCAATACCACAGCCATTATATAGAATAGCATTGATTGGATGTACTAAATGTGAGCCTTGATGACAATTGATCACAATGAACTCCGCTCACAGAGGAGTCTGGTACACTAATTGAGGAGCCTTCCTTAAACAGAATAATAAATAGAGTAGGAGGGGAGCAGAGAAATGGCTAAAAAACTAAGGGCCTGTCTTCGCAACATAACAATAAAAAAAACAAAGAGCCAAGAAGTCCTCTGTATGATGGATGTCCACTAGCTTCCAATCCTCCTTGCCCAACACCAAGTAAAACTGTGAACTCCTCACAGGTCATCTCCACAATCTGTGCCACAGCTGGGAAACCTATTCAAAAGAGTCTGAATAATACCTCAGTAGAAACATTTCGAAAAGCAAATCCCACAAAGAGGGATCTCAGTCATCTGTGACACATGTGACCAATCTCCATTGGTCTGCTTGAAATTAGACCTCAGGCTGCACATGTAACCAAAATATGTTCCTTAGAGTGAGGAGCTGCGCAGGCTGCTTGTCGTGGTTTTAAAGCACAAGCTAAAAAACCACTAGAAAAATTTACTTATTTTTGCTGTGAGATATGAATTAGGAGAAGGACAAAACAGGCTTAAAACTTAAAAGGCATAAAGAAAGTTTATTAACAAAACTACAAGCATAAGAAACCAGAATAAAACCTCCAGAAAACCCTTTTTCCCCCACTACCCAACCATTCCCTTGTCCAACTGACAACATAGAGACAAAACCTGGTGGTTAAAGTAATCCCAACTGTATAATAGCTTTTAATCAGTCTTTGTAGAGAAAAAGTTCTCTTTTGTCATTTTATGCAGAGCTTTTTCACAAGAACACTGTTGTCTCATGGTTTTCTATTTTTTTCTGATGCCAGCCACCCAGAAATCTCTGCCATCAGTCCTTTCCTCCTATTTCACACTACTCTGAGGTGTGTTTATGGGCCATAAAGTCAAGGGATGTCATTTTAAGGATGAGTTATTCAAAGGCAAAAGTTCTCTTCATCTGTCTCTGTGATGGTTATAAATAAGTAGCCAACTTGATTAATAAAAAAAGAATTTATTAAAAAAATACAGTCATGAAAAGAAACCATAAGCAAAAATCAGTTCGGCGCTGTGCCAGGCAAAAGCATTGGGTGAGACAGGGAGGGGCTTTCCAGCACCACTTCAGCATGCTTCAGAAACTGCAACTGTCCCAAGGTGCTTTTTATATGTTTTCAGGTTTTTCGGGGGTCTCTTGGAATACTCTTCTTGCAGACAAATGTTCATGCTGTTTTGGGTGTATATGTTGTAATCTTGTTGGGTTTCTTGGAAATACACTTCTTGCAGATGAATATTCATGAGTTATAATCTTATCGGACGGAGGTTTCTTGGAAATATGCTCCTTGCAGACACATATGCATGTTGGCCATGCTGCATATCATTATAATCTCTTCAGAGAAGGTTTCCTGGAAATATGCTAGGATTCTGATCAGACAGGATTATAACTTTAGCATGAATTTATTTATGCTATGTATTACAGTGATCATCTCTGGAAACAGAAGTTTTCTATTTTTCTCTTAAGAGCCACAAGTCTTCAGCAACTTACATTTCTCTTTTTCTGTTCCAGCATCTTGTAGGATCATAACTACTTCATCATTCCCTCAGCTCCATCAATGAATTACCTTCGCTTAGATGCACACTTTGAAATACTTAATTCCCCCAAAATACTCTCATGACTTAAAGGAGTTTTTTCAGAACATTATTGTCCATCTCCATAGTTTTAACAAAAGAGTATTTCAGCTTATTAGTGCATCTTCTTATTCTCTTCCCATCTGAGGCTTAATTCCTTTCCTCACTGGCTTTGATAGTTTATATTGTCTCTTTACATGTTGATCACTCTCTTCCCCTCTCTCTGGAAAAAAGGATTAATCTACAAGTCTCATCTGGGCACTGAAAGGGTTAAAATCTTGCCCAGGCCTTGTAGATGGTTCTGTGATCTCTGCTGGAGCAGTGGCTGGAGCTGTCTGCGATGGAAGATTTTCCATGGCTGCTCTGGAGAGTGTGGTCACTGTCTCAGCATGCCGCAAGTCAGTGGCTTTCTCTCTCCTTACTCGGCAGTCTCTGGTGAAACCCAGCAGCAGCAGAAACTACAGCCCAGCCAGGAACCAGCTTGGCCCAGCAGCCCCGCTGTACAAGGCCCAGTGAGCCCTGCGAGGGGTTCAGCCCCTCTGGGAAGGGGCTCCTGTCACTTCACAGCCTCCATTCTCCCCAGGAACTGCAGAACTCCGGCCAGCCCCTCTCCCCCCACAACCTTGTCCGGCCTGGGGCGGGTGGTGTTGAGCCGGAGTTACCCCTCTGTTACCTCTTACAGCCGGGAACCAAAGATAGAGAGAAATTCCCGGGTTTAGGTTTTAAAAGGTGATGTGGTGTTCACAGGTTGATCTCACTTTTCAATGGTCAGAACTACTGTCAATTCTCAGAAATGGTCATTATTGGCCAGGAGAAAAAACTCCAAGCAGCCTCGAGGAGCCTTAACTTCTCTAAGTGTTTTCTACTTTTTTTTTTTTTTTTTTTACTAATTTTTTTTTAAACGCCAATTTATCACACTGCTTTTCTTGGTTTTGTCCAGGGCAAGTTGCACATGGAAGAGTTTAAGTAAAACACTGTTAAATTTGACACTAACAGTTTGTAGTTCTCACTGCTAAAAAAAGGACTACAATATGATATTGGCTTCCACATTTATATATTAGTTTTTGCTTTGATTATAAGTATTTAGATGTAGTATCATATATACATTTATTTAGCTGTTTGTTGTATAATGTAATTTACCAGTTTAACTCTGTACTGCATAGCTTATAGACATAGTAGTGTGGTGAATATATGATATTATAGGCCTTAGCTAAGTGCTGAGTGTTAAAATACCTCTGTGTAAACAAACAAATCATGTTATGCACCCTTTTCTGCTGACTGAATTATCCAAGCGATAACCATGACACAAACCAGAGCTCTGGAGGACAATTAGAAAATACCATGTCACATTTAAAGAAGACATACTAAATCCTTATCAGAGGATGTGAAACAACAGGATGGAAACACCAGGAGGAATAAAATACATTAACTTGACACACAGGATGTCATGCAGATAAGCCAGAGTGTGAAGAAGCCAAACAGAAGAATTCCCGTAACACCAAAAAGTTCACAAGTCTGTTTGAATAATGTATGAAATCAATGAATATGTACGTACCTCAGTAATGTAATAATATAAAGAGAACAAGATTGGGGACTATTGGGGTGCTCTTTGGCCATTTGCCAAAAGCACCCCAGTGCCGGATTGTTTGTCCTTTTATCCTTTATTAAACTTTTAAAAATTCTAAAGAATGAACTCTATTTTCCACATCACTACAGCTTAAGGAAATGCATGCTGGTAGAAAACAAGTTCTGAACATCTTCGTTATCCTGAAAATTTATTCCTAAAGTATCCCCATATCAAGATCAGCATCAAGGCACTGAAGAAACTCATCCCAGAAAATGCGAAGGTTGTACTGCATCCAGAATCATCCCGGGTTTGTCACCTCTACTGAGTGTTAAAATACAAAAAAAAAAGAAAGCTCAGGGGTTACTTGATTTTGAATGAACTACAGGACAGAAGTAGTTCTGATTTTGGTTTGTGACAGGAAGAGATGGCCTGGAGAAACGCCACACAGCAAAAGCTGCTGAAACACTTCAAGTTATCACAACTTTTGCAGGTAGTAAATAATAACCAACATTCGAAAATGCAGTGTTTAGGGTGTGCAACCTTATTTCTACGTTTTCACGGTTTCCTGGAAATGGGAGAGCATGCGGCTACGTTTGCTTGCTACCAATGCCTGGACGCCACCAGATGGCCCTCATTGCACATCTCTTCTAATGCTCAGCGATGCACCTTGAGCAGCCAGCCGGGAAAAGTCGGAAATGAGCATTTAGACGTTCCCAAATGGTAGACAGCAGTAGAAAATACATTCGGAGCCAAGGGAATAAAGCACTTGAGCCACACTAAATAGTATTGCAGGTATGTTAGAGGGAAATATTATTATAAAGATGACCACACTGACTGAATTTCATTAAGGACCTACAGGAGGACTTTTTAAATTTTATCTGTTTTTCCATCCACACAGCTGTTAAAACAGTGATATCTTCAAGAAATAGATGTAGCAGCTATTTTCATTCTCTGCCCCACTCACATAGGGAGAGAGAGTTATTTTATTCGTTCATTCCAACCTACATTTATTTTCAACTCGTGGCTCATTTCCTTAAGCAGCTCAAGTTCGGGATGAATGCACCCTGGACCACTGTGGTTTGTTTCAGTTTCCTGATGCATTAGTGCCGCAGCAACAGTTAGCATCCCTCAATGCTTCATACATCGGTGCCAGCTAGCAGCACCAAATTACAAAGCAAGACTTCCTAGAATGTAGGTCTTCCCTGCACTTATTAGCTGTATCATATTTAGTTTGGAGATTAGGTCATCCAGTCAGTTAAAGAGAAGAACAAGGCTCCTTGGTTAAGTGCAAATACATTAAATGGTAAACAATAGAGGAAATTTGTGCTCTGAAGGAAGACAGAGTTCACAGTCTTGTCCAAGATGATGATACACCTTGTCTACATTGTTTGCACAGCTATTAGGTAATAAATAAATTTTAAAAATAAAACAAGCAAAAACTACTTACACTGACAGGATTTAGGGTTTTTTGGTTTTTTTCCTTGATTGACTTTGTTTTGGGCATTAATTGCCTGATGTACTCAAATACTCCACTTGCTTCCATTTTAGCCTATCATTTGTCACAAATGAGTATGAGACCATGCTGCATTTGATCCTGCAAAGGTACATGGTAAAAAAAAAGAGCTCTAATAGTTTAGGAGCTTGGTTCCTAGAAGACCAGTGAAAGATAAGTAAAGAGGAGGTGTAACATAAGTGCAAGATCCTTAATTGTGAAAAATAAGCTGTTTGTCAGCTTCCCACTCATGTTTTTATCATAAGAACATATTTTTTACCATGCTCTCCTGGTGGAGAAGGAAAACACTTATCTGTGGAGACCTTTTGTATAATAATCAATTCCTCCATAACCTTGGCAGTCTAACGACAGTATACAATTTCAGGTAAAAGCAATTGCCAGTGCCTCTGCTCATATGTTCTGTATTTCATTTGCATTTCAAGAGGAAGGAAAGGAGGAGGTGGAAGGCAGAGAAAATAACACCCCAAATCAGAAACACTTCTTTAAAGTAGGGCAGGACAAAGTAGTGTATATTTCAAGTCAGACTGGCATTTTTACCAATGCAGCTAACAAAGCACACTCCACTTGTAATTGACAAGTTTGTGGGTTCATCATTTGCTTTTTATTTCCCCATTCTATATGTAAGTACCCACTTCACTGAGTTTTCAACTTGTTTTGCTAAGACAGCCAAAAGGTGTCTGAGAAAATACTGACAATCCCTCCATCCTCTCATAGATGACATGGAATACTCATACATTCAGAGGTCTGAGCTTTACTTTTACACAACTTGGAGTCATAACCATAATGAGAATCAGGCATTCCAAGGATCCTCTTGATGAGCTGGAGAAGTCTTGCAAAATAGAAAAAAAAGGCACATCATTCTCCTAATTTCTTACAGAAACAGAAAATTTCTCTTCCAGCAGTTGTTTTGTATCTCCCCGTATTTTCTTGTGTCTGGCCCCTCTTTTTGCCTATTCAGTCTCCCATTTTACCTCTGAAAAGGAAGAAAGCACATGCTAGTGTGGGAAGAATGCTCTCAACACTTGTCTTACTGCAGTCTCTATTAGCAGCTCTCAGAAATCAGTCACACAGAAAGAAAATCTCCCAGTTTTAAACTCTGGCACACTGAAAATATTTGAGAGTTATCAGGGTTTTCAATCACATTTCTTCACATTTTTATACCTAGAAAATAAATCATCAGCTTAAACAGCCATGGAAGCACATCTTACTGTAGTTGTGAACAAGCAGACCTGTTCCATAGCAGGAGAGTCTGAGGCAATTTTCCTTTACTACCTGGTGGCTTTCCTTTTAGCCTGGGTGGGTAAAAGCTGTGCAAAATGGCAGATTCTCCTATTGCTTACACCAACACTCAGTCTCACTGATTCACCAAAGAAATTCACATTCCTGTAGCAATGCCAGGCCTGGCCACAGAAGAGGAGAGTTCAGTTCCATGCTGCCTCTGTGCCATGCAGCCTCAGGGCAATTATCACTTCTGTTAGCCCTCCACTGGATACTGTTTTTCTAGACTCTCCAGGGCTGGACAGAGTTGTATCTGTGCATCTGTCCCTCTGTAGGATGTATTTGTGCTCACCAAGACTGATCCTCTGTCTTTCCTGAGACTTCAGCCAACTAGCTGCTATCATGTAAACATTATTAACTGTTCTTACCAAGGGCTGTCTTAAGAGCACCTTGGCCAAAGCAGCATCTATTTGTGTGCGTTTCATTAGGGACATTCAGATTGTTAAAGAAGCCTGACCCTTCTATATGGGAGCTACTTACCAGGAGAGCAAATATTTTATACCAATAAATACTACAGGAGGCAGAAACATTCCCATTTCATGCTCCTTAAGTACACTTGCTCTGTTCCTGGAGGATGAGCTTTCAGAGGCCAAATACTCAGCCTTCACATCCAGTAGTAACACAAGCAAGTGGATACCCAGAAATAACAGCAACAGAGGACAGTGGATGTCACATCATGGGTTTTCTTTAGTTTGTGTAGTGCATACAAAAAGACTCAGAAAGGGATCTAACAAAACCACAAGAGAAGATTTAAAAACACATCATATTTTCTATGACATTGTCCTTGGCTGTGATTAATTTACCTCGGCTTCACACACCCAGGCATCAGGAACATGCTGCCCTAGACACTGTTCTGGTCTTTGTCACAACAGAAAATTTTCTACAATGCCACTCCTGGTCTTGTGACATGAAGGAGAAAATCTTCATCTGCTTTTTCTCTCTGAAACTTCCTCTCCAACATGCAGTTCAGAAAACATGTTTTGGTGAAATGCTTCGTGTCTTCTGACATCAGGAGATCTATCTCTAGAGCAACATGGTTACTGTGGCTCACATGAATATTGCTAGTCTAAGTCCCTGAGAGAGTCTAGCAGTACAGAGGTGATTTACTATAAGTAACCATTTAAAACCTCAAGGTATTGCAAATATTTTAAAGTGGTATTTTAATGAACATAATTAATTTTACTATAGAGTCTTCCCAGCATCACAGGGAATTTTATTAGCATATTTTATTTCCCTATTTATAAAATTCTAGTACTTTTCTTTAAATAAGGATATCTCTTTATGGTTTCCCTGCTGTGTCACATGCAAAATATCTTACAGGGACAGAAGGAAAACATGTTTGGTTTAATATAAAAACAGTCTATTCTCTGGTAGAGATAAGTCATGGAAAAATGAGATAAAATAAATAGCATTTAACAAATATTTCTGTTTTCCACAGATACATTTTGTATTAATATCTGGCAATATTTTTTCTGTTGCTCTTCCTTGAAAGACTCTTTGACCTTTTTCCTTTTCAGTCCCCCATCCCTGAAAGATATAGAAAAGAAACAGCCTTAAACTCACTTCAGGGACAAGGCAGGAAAACATTATTATATTTAGACTACGTAGTCAAAGAAATTTCCACTCTTAATATTCTCTAAGTGATTTATACTGCCAAGACTTACTACACCACAATGCCCTCCTTTTAACCCCAGCATTTAACAGGCAAGTAATTAATTTTCACCTAAAACTGCTTGCTGTCTAGATCCACCTGTCAGCTTTGTTTCTCTCTATCACTATATTCTTCTGATGCAATTGTTCAAGTAATGAAGTAATGTTTTCTGAATCAGAGATGGACTACAGTGCAAATAAAACAGATCTTAAAGGATTCCATGCTAATATTTCAGAATACAGAACACCTTTGAAAACAATTCCAGAGGTGTTGCTTCTTACCAAGGAAGCACAGACATTCCTGCCTGAGCAGCAATGACAGCCTTCACTCTGTCAGCAAAGTGAACAGCATCTTCTTCTTCCTGAAAAAATATATGAATTAATTGCTTTACAACATAGACATTTTCTCTGTGCCTCCCTTAAAGAGACGGCTTTTGTCACACAGCAGGCACTGGGGTTTATGACAGACCCACAAGCCAAATGTGAGCTGCAGAGGAGTTCCAGCTGATTCTGGTTTGCCATTATTTGGTGCCAAAAAGAACTACATGGGAGGCTCTCTGGTTTCTGGGACCCCTCAAATAACACAGCCTGAGGTCCCTGTGTATGCATCCCACATTAATCCATGCTCACTTAAAATTAAGACTTCAGTGTTGCTTCCTGGCCTTTGTCCATTAAGTTATCAATAAAGATTCAGAACACCTTGTGTAGTAATTCAGACCTCCTTCCAGACAACATTTCACAAGCACTTTCAAAACATACAAAAGCATAAGAACCTCTTTGACCATCGGTGGCAGGTACCACACATTGCAGACAATAGCCCAGCTGGTTAACACATTAAAAGCATAGGTCATCACGGAATGCTTTGTGCTGTTCCAGAAGGCATCTCCAAAGCGAGGGTCATACTGGAAGAAAAGAAAAATAAACTCCCTTGGTTTAAATCACATAAACTGCTTTTTTTTTTTTTTTTGGCCACAAAGTCACAATGCAACTTATTAAATATGGGGAAAATCTAATCACACCTCCTGAAAGCATCAATAAATTCAGAGTAAAGCTCCAACATTTATTACAAGTTTCTAACAGCTAACCTTTACAAGCAATGCATGAACCCAAACTGTCACAGACCTGTTGAAACACAACTATAGCAAAAGATTTATTCAAAACATAAAACCTTGTCATCTGCAGATATGCTGACTCCAAAGATTTCCTTGACAATGCTCTCACCAGTTTTAACAACTTCCATAAGATCAGGCAACATTATAGTTCCATAAAAAGTAACTAATATTTTCAGATGTAGAGTGACCTGGCTAAAGCTACTCAGAGAGACTTGAAAGTGCCAAGAAAACTGCCTTTATCCTCAGAGCATGCAAGAGACAGGATAGAAATGACATGTTTCCCATACTGCTTAAAACCACAAGAAGTTTCTGTCTCTCAAGGCTTATTCAGTACTTTATGCACACCAAACATATCTGTTTTCAGGGCTTTCACATGAACAGCTTCTCTGACCTGAGAAGCATTTGCAAACAAACCTTCCATGTTTGGAAAACTGCAGTTACAGTACCTTGATTGCTACTGGATGGATGGTTCCTCCTACCTCAAAGCTTCCCTTCTTAAACATCATTACCGATGTGTTGTTAATGCAGGTGCCTGGTCAGAATTAAAATAGATGAAGGGCTTAATCCACTCTGAGAAAAGTATCAGGAAATGAATCTTAAACTGTCTTAAGAAGACTTAGCTGTTAAAGGAGAAAGTAAGCTTTAGTTCTGGAGCATAATCCCAGAGCCTTGCATGTCTTTCATTATGTTATATGCTAAAGAAAATAAACTGCCATGAAACTGTTGTAAAATACTAGAACCTGACTTTTAATATGTCACAAGAACTAATTAATTCTACAAACTAAAAACAAACATCTCACTTCTAAAGACTAGGTATAATAAACTGCACTCAATGGCAAGAAGTGAGAAGAGCAATAAAATCAATAAGTTGCTTCCTACCTTCTGGGAAAATTAAAATGGGTAACTTGGCCTTATCTGCAATGTGTTCTCTAATTCTGTGGAGAGAAAATAAAATTCCAGTGCATACTTCGTATTTATGTTTGTCCAAGAATCTAAACATCCATTACCTCTTACACAGGATAAGAAAATCCCTTGTGCCAATTGTCCTTTGCCCAGTCAGTTGCCTCAGCTGGAATATGTTCTGGTTTCAGGCCTTTATCTCAGTATCTCTTGTTAATTAAAAAAGTAGATTTTCTACAAAGCTGTATGAAGTTCCATCTTATCATTTTAACCAGAGAATGGTGGTAGTTGAAGCATGTTAAAATAACTTCCCAGATTCCAATTATTAATGCAGTCAAACTTATTTAGACTGAAATATATTCCAAATTTCTAGTTTTCATGCTTTCTAGGTTCACAACATCATAAATGTATCTAATGATTCACCACATTAAGTACCTTACTACATTTGCTGTGCATCACTTAAAACCACAGATATCACCATTAAGCAGATTACTGACACTAAAATCTGTCATTTTCCAAGACAACTATCTTTCCTATAACTCAAGAGCATGGAGCTCCTCTTCAGCCTGCATTAAAGAACAAATTCAAAACACCATACATCACAAAAAAGAAAAAAAAAGGCAACTGATGACAAAAAAAATGACAACACTGATGACAAATTACCACACCTGACCAGACAATGAAGCAAACACCTCATTATCTTACTTTTTCCTCACCAGGTGACGGTCTTTCATTTCTGAGCGTTCAAACAAGACATGCTGAGAGGTTTGCATGCAGGATTTTTGAATAAGTCCCATAAACCCTCCATGTACCTGGCCAACCTACAAGCCCAAAAGAAACTTGTTACAAAGCAAACACACACACTTAAATGATTAAATTCTAAACAGATTAAACAATTTCTAAGCTTATTGACATATTATAGCAATCCCCTTGGTCATTAATGTGCACACATCTGCCTGCATCTGTTTTTTTGCAGTCTAGAATGCAATTTTGAATGCTGTCAAATCGTAATCTTTCTACCAGGAAGTTTATCCTCTTACCCAATGCTAAATCTATGGGTATCTCAACATTACTGATATTCACCAACTGTCTTGTTCATACCAAAGAATAGCATCCATCACTGGCCAGGATTAGAACATCTAGTGGAGATGTGTGGTTGGCAACACAGATGCCTCCTTCCTGTGGTTTGTTTTCCCTGCAGTGACAACAGTAAAAGTAATTAGTTAATGTTTATTCTCCAGACTACAGGCCCAATCAGGTGACAAGCGCTGAAAAATATCTACATGTCTAAAGACAGTAATACATCATCTACACACACCCTGCCAGTACACAACAGGAAACACTGTAGAGCATGTGAACATCCTGACAGAGTCTGGATGATCCAAACAGCTTTTTGGATCAAGTTGTACCATCACCAAGTATCCAGGCAGTAATGGAATAAGAATCCTGCTCCAAAACTTGAGATGTTAAATACTACAAATAACAAATTCCAGATTAACAAGGGCAACATGGCAGCACTCACCTGTTGTGGAAATGAACGAGGCCACTCAGACATCGGACACCTAAGGTGGCACATATCATCTGGACCTGGTTGCTCAGCCAGCCTTTAACTCTGAAAGGAATGAAGCCATAGATACATTTCCAGTTTTATGGAGTCACATATGCAATGTAAACTCCCTGAGTTATCCCCAGTTGCTGTTACTACAAAGACCATACTAAGGCTCACACTGCATATCTGCTTTCAGATGCCGTTGCCATTAACTCTCTCTCACAATGCTCTAATTTTACAGGAGAGAAAAAGTCACCCCATGATAGTCCACATCAATCCTCTGGACTCCAGCAGTGTTCCAACTACCAGTTCAAATCCTTAAAGAAATACAGAAGAAATTGAAAGAGCCCTCAGCACACACCTACCTGCCATTTGGGAACTGTCCTACTACTGTAGTGGCCAACACCAGCAACAGGACACTGAAAACAGACAAGCAGATGCTACAAAGTAAAATAATCTTAATTAACACCAAGAAGCAAAACTGGAGGAGTATGCAAGAAGGTAATCTTATTTGGCCCCTTGATCCACTACACAATGCTTCTTTGCAGCATTAATAACATCTAACTAGCAACAAACCACTCGCTAACTAGCACACAAACCTCCTTCCTCCACTAGCCAATAGTATATTATTTCCCAACTTCTCTAAAAAGTACCATGAAAAACGATCCCGGCAAACTCTGTCTGGCTCACCGGAAAGGCAGCAGGAGGCAATACCGAATTATGATGCCAGTGACCCACACAGCAGCCAGTTTCCAACTGACATGGTGCAAGTTGGCATTGGTTCTGCTGAGGAGATTCCAGGACAGCAGCTCCTCGGAGCAGAACCGTGGAGTGACTTCATCTTCTGCAACTGCCTCGCAGCCCTTCTTGGAGAAGTACATGATATCAGCAAGGCTGAAACATCCTTGGCACCGGCCAACAATCTCCTCTTCCATGGGGGTCTCATCTCTCTGGATGATCCCTGCATGATCATGAGGAAATGAGCCTTCCTTCCACATGGTGAAATGAACAATATGGATTCCAAAGAGAGTCATATATATGTCAAATACATGTGCTTTTTAGAAACAGGTCTTCTACTCAAGCACCATAATGGCATTGCTATGCCTCATTCATGTACTGATAGTTCATTCCACAAGTTGTTTCTCTAATCCTATACCATATAATGCCCCTAAGTTGCTGAGGAAGGAGAAAAGGATTCTGATCAAGCTGCAAATAAAACCTTGAGCACAACACCTGCTTCACTGTAGTTTACCAAATAATATAGGCACTCACACCTAGAAATGTCATCTATACACTGCCAAGATGGCAGATCCCTCCTGGTGCCCTGACTCAAATTCAGGCAGAGTTTGTATGATTGTTGTTCTTGCTACTGTTGATTAGCTTTATTGTCTCCCAGCTGTAAAAAACACCTTCCTCTGTATTTTCTTTCTTGAAACCTTATACTTTCCCCTATCCCTTCTTCATTAAGAATCACTTCACTACCAAGAAACTTGAAAGTGCCAGGATTTCCACCACCCCAGACATACAAAGCATTACATAGACACATTGTGCAGGAAGAATGACAGCACATTCTTGCTTTGCTATTTGTAAAATCATACCCCATAGGACAGCCACACAGCAAGTCTGATAGCTGAGCTGAGGTCACTCTGAGACCAAATTCTTATCTGGCTATTTACAGTAATTGAAGTTTTCTTGGTTCATACCACCTAACACTTGGCTTTTTTGTTTGCCCCCCACACTTTTTTTTTTTTTTTTGAGTGTGTGTATTGGATTACATTAAATATGCATTGTAAAAAGACAATTTATCTTGATCAACCAACCTACCTCCCCCCTCATCAGAATCACAAAACTTTCCCCCATCTGTACTTTAGTAAAACCTTCAACTTTCAGGAAATCATCAGACCAGAAAATTATTAGCTGACAAATAAGGAACCTACATGACTAATGGCACTACAAGTAAAAAGGATAATTATGAGAACTTAACCCACTCCCATGTGGTCAAATAAAGGAAAAATAGTTACGGAAAAAATTATTTGGATTTTATCATCATATCTAGAAAAGGATGCTGTAACTCTTATTTGAGAGACCCTGGATTTTTTGCATTCTAGGAGTTACAAGAAGCAAAAGATAACCATGCAGAGCCATGTCAAGCACAAAGAACACTCGTTCCTCCTAATCCTGTAAAGAGAGAGCTGATGAAGCCAGAAAGCAAAAAAACCTATGAAAACAGGGATGCTTCCCAAATGTTTATCAGCAACATCTTTCTATACCCACACTAGTCTCTAATTCCTTTTATTCACAAAACTCAATCAGAAATTATCTTTTTTATAACATGCTTATGTAGGTTTGTAACTTCAATGGATATTTGCTCATCAAACTCCTTTCCAAGTAATTAAGATAAATAGTTGCCTTTTTACAAAATTAATAGTGCTGTGTCCCCTTCATCCAGAGATCTTACCAGTGGAGATTAAATTTTCAAGTGCCATCGCCTTCTGCTTTTTTACTCCCTCCTCAATCTGCAGGGTGGCCCACTGTTCCCAAAACAAGAAAAGTAGATGTTGATGGTTTTCATTTCATCATTTCCAGACATTCTGCAATTACCTCAGGTGAATTGTCTGAGCCTCTTTTACCCCTGCCAGGTCTCAGATTTTCATTTTTCAAATTCAGCCTGAAGGGTGCCCTGCATGCCTCCTGTTTAATTTGTTACATAGACAACCTTTTGCCATTTACAGGGAAAATTTTTTGGCTCAAACTTCTTTTCACGACACAGGCAGTTGGTTTTTTCTGGGGTCCAACAAATTACAGAGCTACCTATGAGACCATAGATCCAATGTGTCCAAAACTCTCTCCTCTCCAGTTAGCTTTAGTCAATAGGATTATAAAAAGTAATATCACTGACATTAGAGACATGCCAGAAAAATAGATCTAAAAAAATGAACCTTAAAGAATAAAAGAGATTACCTGATTTTGAGGGCATTCAAGTGGTCTCTGTTGACCGAAAACAGAGCTGGCAACATTTTGTATCAATAGTATTTCAGAAGGTAGCAGCTTTGGTAATGAGCTTTCACCCTTCCCTGTATTCATATTTTTGAGATAAACCGTTTCTTCTCCATGTTTAGCGCATCATAAAAGTCTCAATTAGCAAAATCAAATAAAAAAGTGTGCCTAATTTTTTAAGTTTTCCTAGTTTTGAATGTTTTCATCATACATACATAGACATATAAATAGTAGCTTTCATAAGTACTAAAATTGGGCTGTATTTACGTCCACCTGTTAGGCAGGTGCCCTAACAAAGGGCACAGGATGCTGGAGCATAGGCTCTTCTCATTATTAAAGACTCAGTGACCCACTCAGTTTATGCCTTCACCTGATATTGAAGGTTCCCATCTACAAGAGATAAGGAAAATCCATCTGCTTCATATAAACTCTTGCTAAACACCCTATTTCCCTCTAGCTGACATGTGCAGCTACACAAGCCACCACAAAGCTGATCTCAAATAGTTCCTACTACATTATAACAAGTCTCATGTGCAAACACTAGCCAGCTTTGTGCCGCCCTTAAGTTTTGCATGCTTTCTACCAGCTCTTTCTGTCGCTATTAAAGTTAACTCAGTAACAAAATGGATACTTTGCCTTGACATAATTAGGATTCTTTAGTTACCTTTAGCTGACCCTTTCTTTTTACCAGCCATCATAAAATAAAAGAAAAAATTGAAGGCAGAATAGGCTTTGATGTGGTATTTTAAACTCCATACAATCCATCTTTAATAACACCATAAAGCAAACAACCCCCCCAAAAAATAAATTAAAAAACCCACACCACAGACCGTCATCTTGTCTATACTTCCCAATTATTCTCCTGAAAAGGTCAACAGGTACATCATCTCTCACAATCTTTCGCAACACATGGAGAGTCATTCAGAATGGTGGAGCCAGGGGATGTCATGAAAACAGCAGCCCACACACTGAGAAATGAAAGAACATACAGAACAGGTACAGGAACGTTGCAAAAGAGAGTAAAGGCAGACGTGGAAAATTTAACCTCTTTAAAAAATACTGCTGGTCCTCATCCCTTCCCCAACATCCTTTAGGATAGTTGCATAGCACAAGGGAGGAAAAAGTATAAAGTATAAAATATTTGAGACTGACAAATAAAGCCTTCTGCCTTAGTCTCTGCTTTCCTGTCTCCTGTCTGCCATCCTTATCTCGCCTATCATTGTCCTCCTACATAAAAAAGCACCTGCCAACTGGCCAGCACTGTCAGAAATGAGCTTGCTCATACTGTCCTGAAGGATCTGGAATACCTCCAGGAGGCTGGCTTTTGATTCCCAGATAGAAAAAGGGTGACAATCACTGATCAAGCTGACTCCAAAAATACACATTAACTAATCTAAATGAGCAAGACAAGTCAAAGCCCAAAAATGTATAGAGCTTACTAGTAAATTATAGAATATTGCCTCCTAGCACAGAGAAAGAGTGGGGCAAAAGTGGCAGACTTTAAATAGTCCAGGCTACAAAGGCAATGTCTAAGAAAGATGAGGAAGAGTTTTCAAAGGCTGAACAGGGCTCATTAGCTTGGAAAAGAGCTGGCTGAGGTGGGTTAAGACAGGCATCTACAAAGTCTGGACTGGCACAGAGCAGGTGCTTAGGGAATAGTTATCAGTTTTCTCTTCTACTACAAGAACTGAGTTTTACCATGAGAAAGCTTTGGGCAGAGTGTGTGAGTAAGAAAAAAGGCAATATATTTCCACAGACCATCATAGGACACAAAATTCTCCTAACTCATGGCTTGGCATGGGAGGCTGAAGCACAAGCAGTGAGGTGGGAATACAGCTGTACTGTCACGCAGGTCTTGGGCTTTCAGTCAAACCATGGAATTGACACCTGTCAAAGCCATCTGTCTGGGTCAAACTCTAGACTAATTAACTCTGGGGTGGCTACTGAGTTGTTCTGCATTTGGTAGCATCTGTATGTATAATCTGTTTTCAAAAATGAAATAAGGCTTTGTGATCACCTTTGTATTGCACAGTATTGAGACAGAACTGTCACGCTGGTCTTCATTGCAAAACAGTAATGAAAGGATGTTTTAAATACCTTACAAAAAAACCACAGATGTTGCAACACAGAATTTAAGTATTAAATGTAGCAACTTCATTCCTACGTTTGCTGACTGAATGAGAGCTCAGGTGTTGTGCTTTCCTCACTCCCATTTCTGAAGTGATGAGGACACAAGGAGTCCAAACACCACACAGTTGATCCCACCTGGAATACTGAATACTTGACAGCTTAATTCCAACAGCCCATTTGTTTGAGCTTCCTGTAATTACATTCTAAACAAAATGAGGGTGCCCAATATTTCATTATGTTAATTACTGTCTTCACAGGACATGACATGAAACAAAATGTGGAATGTTCATTTTCTGAAATCTCATTTCTTGGGGGATTTTTCCTCCCTTTTCCCTTTCAAGTACAGCTCAATACTCCATTTTTCCATACTATGTAATATTTCAGTTTTGTCTCTCTCCCTGTATTTTAATACCTCTTCTCCCATATTCTTATAAAAGGTTTTTCTAATTACTCATTACATGAACTTTTTGCAACCTTTTCCTCATGTGTGACAAAGGCTTTGGGGCAATTCTTCTATGTAAAGTCTTCCATTATGGTGGTGAAGAGAAGGTTGGTAGGTTTTTAGCACAAAATAAAATCACCATCTGAGATCAAGCATTCATGACCTCTTCATCCAACAGTGGTTTCTGCCTGGCCTCATTTCCCCTTGCCCATCACAAACTTGAACCCAGTTGAAATGGTGTGAGTATTACACTCAGTGTCTGAGAGGATGTGACTGTCCACCCTCAGACTGTGAAAAGGACTCACAAATCTCCCAGCTGCTCCATGAGTACCTATGAAATGGGTTGAGAATGGTTTCTTTGGGATAAAAGCACAGGTATAATTTACTTGAGTTTTGATGGAGAGGCCAGCTAAGGATAACCATGTACTTAGAAGCACACCAGTGCAGTTTTTCACCAGCTGAAGTGTCTGACATCTGCCATACTCCAGTAGGAGTTTACACCATATAAACTACCTGTGTGTGCAAGTGTGCTCTCAATGCAAAAACTACTCACAATTTTTAGCTGGCTGATGTCTTTTTCTCAAGAAGCAACAATGCTCCAATTTAATACAGAAGTTCAGATCTGGTAAAACTCCAAGAATATTTCTTGGCAAATGGAGCTGCAGCTGTTTAATGTGTTTCTTTTACTCTTCAGAGGGCTCTGAGAGCACAGCATAGATTTCATCCTAGCAAATGCATCTTCTTTTGCAATTGCTGGAGTAACATCCCTGGCACAGATTTGCTAATATTCTCATCTCCAACAAAGCCCAGGATGGACAAAGCTCAGACAAAAGACATTATTTATGAATAAAAGTTTTCATGCATAAAAGTGAAAAATAACCCAAGCAAAATGCAAACCACGTACCACATTCACCTTTATAATTTCCAGAAATATTTGAAGGATAAATTAAGGGTAATAATAACAAATATAGGCTAGCAGATATGCAATTGAGACTTTTCTCTATTGGAGGTCTTTTTATATTTTATTATCCATATGTCCTCAAAAAAAACCCAAAAAAACCCAGAAAACCAAACAAAAAACCAACCATAAAAAGCACCTACAAACAAAAGCAGTTACCCCAGATTTTCAAATCTAGAATCTTGCTTTTATAAAATGATTCATTTTCTTTCTAAAATAACAAGTATCTATATTCCTTGATAGAAAAGCAGCAGAGGGCAAAAAACATTTCCATACATGATTACATCTTTCCCATTTATTCTAATCACCATTCACAGTGCTAAAATACTTCAGTGAAGTCAAGAAATCAAAGTAATTTATCATATGCCACCATTATTCATTGCTTAGTGATAGATCTGAAAACTTGAGCTTTATTCTAAAACACCTTTTTTGTTCCCAGCAAATTAAGTAAGATCTAAAGATAAACTTTCTTTGAAAACAAAACTTTAAAAAATTTTTTTTGACTTTGAAGTCCTTGATTTCATTCTCCACTCTTGTA
The DNA here is from genome assembly GCF_001522545.3 of Parus major. NCBI lineage: Eukaryota > Metazoa > Chordata > Aves > Passeriformes > Paridae > Parus > Parus major. The sequence continues at coordinate 9,813,960 of NC_031771.1, read as the reverse complement.
TTTTTCTCAAGTTGTCAAACATGGAGGAAAATAAAACATGCTTTCCCTCTGCTCAGCTGTAAGAAACATAGAAAAAACTTCTTAGGTGAGAAGTTTTCTATTAATTTTGCTGGTCTACATAACAGATTAAGTCAAACACATCACAATGGAGAGACCAGCCATAGTACTCAAGGTTGGATTTTTGCTGAAGCATCACCCAGTTGTTTGGCACTTCCTAGAGCAGTGATATTCCTGCAATATAGTCAGTAGAGCGCCAATATGTGATAATAAGCATTTCCAGCTCAGCTCTCTGGGAAGGCATCCTGTTGCACCATTCCAGAAGACAACAGGAACCACAGATAGTCTCTGTGCATTATCCCATTAACCATATCACAGGAACACAACACCACAGCTAGAAACCAGTCAACACCTCTCTAGGCTTTCTGTGTCAGGTTGTTCATACCTCAAACAAGCCTGCTTTAAGACTGACTTATCCCAAGCTGCAGTTTTGGCCGTATTCTGCTGAAAAAGCCCCATGACTCCAAGAATAGGCCCAGCAATTCCTTTAACCTAGCATTTTCCAGTCCTACCCTTTCTTCCAAAGAGCCTAGTGAGCCACATTACAAGCAAAGGGGACCTAACATCCCCTTCCCATCCTTTCTCCCTCCCATTTCCCACCAATCCCAAGATACTCTTGTGGCACAATGAGAAGCATTTGACAATACTTCAGCGAAAACCATTGGAATTAATTGTAAGATGAAAACAGAGGAAACTCATTTTTTGCCCACAGGACAATTAGGGAACAGCTTTGGACAAAAGAACAAAATGAACCAGCCTAAACAGCAGTGCATGGAGTTGTGCTGTTCCTGTTATTAGATGCTGTGGCACCAGGGAGCTAGACACAAAAGGTTATAGCTGATCACATAACAATTAACATACTTATTTTTCAATATATTGATCCTCCACACTGTGAGCATGGAATTGTCATGCTCATAACCTGTTACAAAAACTGTGGAGAGAAAAATGCTTAATGTGCCTTATGAAAATGGTGCCTTCCTACATAAAACACACACTGAGTGGGTCAAAGGTCTCTTAAAGTTGGGAAATGCTCAGGGAAAAAAACCCCAGAAATTGTTTTTGATGCTCACAAACTACAGCAGCAAAGCTGTCCAGAGACAGGTTTGATAAGATAGTAGTTCTTAATTAGGGCATGAATAGGAATTTAATTAGCATACCACTGGCTGATTAAAAAATATTTCACATATAAAGGCCAGTATTACATACAGCCACCACAGGCAGCCATTGCCCACTGACATCAGTATCTGAAAAAATAAGAAATCCCTAAATTTTGCAGTCTGCTAAATGTGCACTGTGCTAAATGATGTTCATACAACGGTAGGGAGATAGTGCCCAAGAGCTCTTAATCAGTATTAAAGCAAATAAAACAAACAAACAACCTTTCCCAAACCCACAAACAAGCAAACAAAAAACCCCCAACAACAACAATTAAACATGAGACAAAAAAAAAGACAGAACTGACAAGGTAAAATGGTCATGATATTAACTGTAACTGTATTACACTGTTACAGACATGTTCTACTGCAAAACAAATTACTCCAACGACTTAATAATAATAGCCACAATAATAGTAACATGTTTTCTGTCACAAGTAGAAAGTATATTCACAGAAAGCAGGTTTATGCCAGAAGCATAAAGTTAATCTATTGGAAAATGGAAATGCCTCACTGCTCAATATGATGAATTCACAACACCTACTTCTGGCTAATAATAGATATCAAAAGTCAAACTTGAAAAACTAAATCAGAGTCTGGCTTATAAAAAGCCCCAGAAACATTTTAATGATAGAAGCAGATCAGGATCTTAGCCATGATCTGTTTATCTCTAGAAAAATTACACTTTTAGAAGGTTGCACATATACTCCTTTAAGACTTGTACAGCAGAAGTTGAACTGCTAGATCCCCCAGATTTATAACTGGGTGAAACAAAGACACAGAATCAATGTTCTTACCTGGAGTATTAATTCCATGCAATTAAAACAATCCAAGTAAACCACCGAAACTGATATACATCTAAAATACATGTTTTTATTACTTACCAACTTCCACAAACTAATAGACCTTTTTCTTTATACTTGACTTGTCATGAGTATTCTACTTGCACAAAGCATTCTAACAAGCATGAACTAGAAGAAAGTACCATGGAACCTCTACTTCAACCCCCAAAAAACCTCAAACCAGTAGCAGATTATAAACCAGCACATAACTAGATATCATTAAAGACACCCCTCAAAAGATTATCACATAAAGTACAGCTGCAAACACATGCAAGTTAATGGATTTTTTTTCTGTTGACTTTTATGGCATTTCTATCAAATGTACACATTTTTATTTTTTTTATTAAACATGTCCTGTAGCAGACACATACCTTTTGAATCTACTTCTCAACTTACCTCTAATATTTTAATTACAATTTTCACATAGAAATGAGAAATTCCCAGTGACACTCGAAATATCGAGGGCAACAAAATTAATGCCACAAACAAAATCATCCAGATAGACAAAATCTTGCCTTCTGCAAGGCCATGGTCTTCTCTATTTTCTTCCATGTTTGCTCCTCCAAAATGCCAACCAGCTCCCTTTCTGAGAATATATGCTCATCTGTAGTGGAAAATCTAGCAAGCTTCAAGAGATAGAGGCAAATAAAAATTACACATTCTAAGAGCCACAGCTGTCTCCAGGAGAAGGCTGTTGCTCACTGAAGACTGACACTACCGATACTCTCAATGGTAAGGTAATTTCTACCCTTTGTCCCGCCCTAACTCCACCCACTTCCTTGTAATTGATAAGCGTTAGCTCACCAGGGGAGAAGGAAAAAAAAACCATGATAAGTAATAATATATGTTAGATAATTAGATGCTGCCAATAAGGATCCTTGTCAATGTGACAACTGGTTTTCACAAGGTGTCCTGCCAATAAATTACAATGCAGAACTACGTGGGTGTGTTTTTCAGACTGCCTAAAATCTTCTCTTCTAAACCTTATTAATACACATGAAGCATTCCTCCAGCTGACGTTTGTACAAATCTGTAACTTATTCAGTCAGGTTTTCTATTTCATGGTGAGATAACTGCCTTGTTTTGGTATTCAAACAAATGAGTGAAACAGAACCTTGAGGTTCAAATCAGGCTTTTTCTGTTTTATTTTATTTTTTAATAACAAGTATGAAATGAGGATGCAAGTTTCAGCAGGCAAGGACTGAGAAGACAATAAACCTGCTCTCTCCACTCTATCAGAAATTAGCCAAAAAGCCTGTATTACAAGGTTACAAAATACACTGTGGTGAAGTAACGAGCCATCTATCTTTGCACCTATTCAACTACAGAATTGAAATGCAAGAGATAATCCTGTTTCTCCTTCTAGCCTATCAAATTCCAATAATTTAATTCAGTATTTTTTAGAAAATACCCTGCTCAACCCCTTACAGCCACCCCTCTCCTGCCTTTTTGTGTGCATCAGAGATGATACAAAGGTGAATAACTAGAACCTCAGGGGAGCCCACCAGCTGCTCATTTACTTCTTTACTATCTTCCCACAGAACAACTTAACCAGTCTTGGTAGAATGTGCATTTAAAACACAGCTTCCAAGATAGTGACATACCACCCCACAAAAGATCTTTCCTTTGCCAATACTTACATTGGTGTGTTTGTCTGAAGCTGGGCCTGTCCTTTTAAAATAGTCCCATCCCCAAGTACCATTGCTTGATTTGTGTTGTGGAGTAGATGGATTCCTTAGAAATGGAAGCAGCCCCAAAGATCCTGTGTAGAATGCGCACCAATACTGTCCAGGCAGTAAGAGAAGCACAGCTGTTAGAGTGGGCTGCACCACCTCTAACTTACACCATGCACTCAGGTACCACCATGTAGTTTCCTGATGCTTGCAAGCCCATGTGAATCCATGAAATGCTTCTTGTGCTGCATAGTGAGTCAAGTATCTTCTGTACCTTCAGATTTGCCGCTGCATGATATCCGTCAGGTCTTTCAAATTACATTGCAAGCTTATCCAGCAATATAACTTCTCTTTTGCATATTTTCATTACTTAGCTTCTTTACTTTCTCTCCCCTTGCTGGCTGTCTTCTGAGCCTTCTGTATCCTCTGCAAAAGCTCACTGGTTTGTTTTTTAAGTGTTTCTGTCTTCCTTCCCAATGATCTTTCTCTCAGTGGCAACCTTGAGGCCTTCACTCTCCACACTGCTGCTTCCAGGTACACCATTAACTACTATTTGTCACCTGCCTCCCAAAAGGCTTCTTTGGGAACAATGCTCCATTGTAAAACAGCTTTCCTCACCCATTTCTCTTTAGCTACCATTCCTTATTCCCCTTTCTGGTCTCTCCCTCGAGTGGCTTGCCCAGCTAACACACATTCCCTAGCATGGCCTTTGGTGGAAAGCTGGAGGAGAGAACATTGATCCACCTGGCAGCACCTGTGAATAGTTACCACCATCAGCCTTGGCACAGGGGATCAGTATGCCCCTTGTCTGGGTGCTAAAAACCCTGTGGGCAGGTGGGTGGAGGTAATTTCTGGGACCTGATTTGAAGCAGGAAAGGTGGGAAAAATGAAGTATTGCAAGGAACAGAAATATGTGGCCATTCATTTGGTGGGATGCCTCAGCAATAAGTTTAGGCACAAGACAGATAATTTCTTAAAAGCATAGAGGGAAAGACAGACTTCCCTAGCCTGGGTGGGAGGAAGAAGCTTCCTCTCCTGGACAAGGGAGAGTTGTTTTTCATCCTGTGAAACCATATAAAGAACTGAAGAGTTTCTAGTAGCCTCTCTATGGAGGTGGTCAAACCAGCTAGCCCAAAGGTACTACAAGATCCATATGGCCAAGGCTCTTACATTTATTCTTTGCCTTATCCACTTCCTACCTCCCGAAATAATGAAAACCATTTTGATGTTCTTACTATTCTGTTACCATTGATGTCATGTGGATTGGAGAGAAAAAGAAACAATCAAACACACAAAAAAACCCCTGCACCTTAACTGCCCAAATTTGGAATGACACAAATATCAAGGAGATTCTGCACACCCACCTATTAACAGTATGGAATAAAAATTCTAATTCAATGAAAAATTGACCTAAAACCCACTTAGGAATGAATCTGAGTACTGGAACTTGTCCAATCATGACCAAATAGTTCAATCTTGTTAAATTTCTGCCAAAAATGGCTGTCAAAGCTTCTAAAGCATCTTTATGTTCTTGAGACCACGAGCATTAAAACAACTGAGACATGGTGGACTAAGCACTGTATGTCTTAACTCCAAAGCCCTTGAGACTGCTATAGAAGTGAATATGGATTTGAATTTTATCTCTTCCCTGAATGAAGGTAATGAACTTGCTCATGATTTGAAGAAAGAAGGAAATTCTTTATTTCTCCAGGAAATTCATAACATAGCTTCCTGTTTTTTGGTCAGAAATTTGGCATAGCTTTTTGAACCCCATCACAATAATTTGTTATTGTTATTGTTGTTGTTGTTGTTGTTATCAATAATAATAATATTTCAGATGAGCCACGAAATATCATTTTTGTCAAATTCCAATGTGAACAGATATGCATCCAACACTAAGCTGAATAAATACTGTCACGTCGTGCAGCCCACACCACAAGGACAGGCCACAATTGCAACAGGTCAGCGTGGAAGAAAAGAGCGGGTGATGGGTCTTAGGTGGAAAATCCAAGGGTCCTTTAATATTAGCAGTGGAGCATTCCCGAATACAGCCACACTCTTAAGACCCCAAACAAAGGATGATCCCAATTTATATACACTAGCTTTGAACTTTCTAGAAACATTCTAACCAATTATGAATGACCATGTAACTCATATTAAAATAGTAACTCCCATGATCCAAGCAAATGAACTCACCCTAATTTAAACAATATCCCCAAACTCAGGGTGTTGCCTTCCATGGGCCCAGGTTGATCGCAGTCAGGGCTGGCCCACTGGCCGAATCAGGCCACCAGGCCACCACAAACTACAGTTTGTAATGTGGCTACATAAATTTCCACAGCAAAATTATTGCATCCACTGACTAAACAGAGCTTCTGCATGTCATTCTTTTGCCCTTTTTGTCCCTCTTACCAACAGCCAGCCTACTGCAATCATATCTGTTTTGAAGCTGTGAAAAAGGCTTTATCCAGAAGTGAGAAGGTATTGCAAATAATTCAAACAAACATGCAGCAACAGAATGTAGCACTCATCTGTAAAGTCCAGTAAATAATGATGAATTTATACCAAATGACCACAAGCACTTTTTTTATGGTGAAGTACCCCATATGTCAGGAAAACCCACCAGAAAATGTGCAAAATTCTCTGTTCATTTGGAAGAATGGAATCAAACTTAGAAGAAAGTGGTATGGATGACACAGGGGGAACCCAAGAGCAAAGCTCCCTTTAATTTAATGAATCTCAAATTGATACCCACAAGCATAAGAAATTCACTTGAAACAATTGCTGGTCTCCTAGGGAAATGAGAAGGAGATGGAATGGGCATCAGCTGCCTACTCTAGGTTCTAGACCCCTTGAAGTCATTCTACTGATTTCATATTGCAAAACATTGCCTATTACCTAACTGCCAATTGTCAGAGGGAACTGGAATTATGACCCATTTATTTTTTCAATGTAAGAAGAAGCAAACACAGCACTTAGCTGTGTCTACCTGTAGTGCCTCACATGGAAGGGTTAAATCAGGCATAAAGAGCCCTTTCCTGCACAGCAGTGGTTATACAGCAGTCATCTTTTAAGCAGGTTCTACACTGTAAACAGATAAAAAACTGCAGTGGGAGGTGACAGCTTTCAAGAAGTGCCACTATGGTTTTGCCTTCCCTCTGATACACAGAGGGAACACAGACTGGAAATAACACTTGTCATGGTATTCAAAATGAAGAATCACACAGTCATAGAAATTTTGGCAACCACTCTTTCCAGGTATGCTTCCTTCCTATCCAACACTAACCGTACCAGTGACTCCAAGGGTATGTCAGGGGAGAGTTTGCAGCCTGCCTTTCTTGTAACACCTTTCTTATCAGATCACACAAACATCACATGTCACTAGCAGATACTGCTCCAAAGCAGCACTGACACATCAGCTTCAGCCAGGTGGTACTTCAGATGCTGAAGTGTAGTGGTTTAGGTTTGTTAATTTGAGTTTTTTGGTTAATGCACTAAATAGTGTGGAGGGTTTACTGTTGGCTAAAATTACTAGTGTACTTATTTATTTCTTGTTGTGAGATATGGATCAGGAGAAGGGTAAAACAGGTTTAAAACTTAAAAGGTATAAAGAGTTTTTATTAATAGGATTACAAGAATAAGAAGTATTAGAATAAAGCTTCTAGAACACTTTTTCTTCTTTCTGCTTAATTTTGTTTTTCTTAGCTGATAACGTAGAGACAAAACTTGGGATGTTAAATTAGTACTAACTATACAATAGTCTTTTATTATTTTTTGTAGAGAGAGAAGGGTTTTTTTGTAATGCTATGGAAACAGAGCTCAGCTACATCTCCAGGCTGGAAACAAAGAGAGAGATTCCTTGGGGTTTTAAAATGTGGATCTCACAGAGGCAGATCTAATTTTTAAATGGTATAAAATGTTGTTAGTTTTCAGAACTAGTCAGCTATTGGTCTTTCCCAGGCACAGAAGAAGGTCTCAACAGCTTTTATTAAAGAAATTACTTCTGTGAGTAGTTTCTTACTTCTTCCTTAAATGTTAATTAATGTGAAACTACTACTTGAAGTAACACACTCCCTAAGGGTTAACAAAGAAGTATTTCTACCCGGGTCAAATGGCAATAATCATGACTGTCAATCAAAGTCAACCTTCAATCACTTGATCCTCTTTATAGGAAATATACAGGGTATAATTTTTACCTGTTTGGAGTAAGCGAACAGCAACATTTTCAAAAGCTGCTTGCATCCAGTGTACAGAAGTACATCCTGACATTGCCATTAGGCAGGGGAAGGTGTTACTATTGCTAAAATTATTCTTATTGTGAGATGTTACATAATGATTTATGTCATTATGGAAACACACCATGGAATCAGTATAAACAGAAATACTGATATTAAAGTAAACATGGACATGAAACAAAGGAAAATATAGTGAGTTCATTATTTAAATCCCTTTGCTGTGAATTGCTGGCTTTTTCTGTTATGTATTTTTGCCGCTATGTAATTGCTTAGGAAATAATTACAAATTGTATCCACTCTTTATGTATAAAGAAAACAGTGGGCTTGTGCAAAGGTGTAAAACCTTGTTACTGCTGTTACCTGCTTGCTAGGAGTGTAAACTGGCCACATGTTGGAGCTTTGTCCAGACCTGGTGGGGGCTCCCAGCCACTCCTGCTGAGGAGATAGCCAACATGTTTGGCCTTGCCTGGACTTGTACCCCAGCACAGAAGGCATGACACAACCCAACAAGAAACTGCCTATAAAAGAGCCAGTGACCAGGGGTGGATGTGTTGGTGGAGCAGAGACTCCCCCCGTCCCCAGTGCTGCTTGCTTGTCCCTTACCAATGAATTAATAAATTGCCTTATTGATTGACCAACCCAATTGTGGTGAGAAATTTATAACATTCTGACTCCAGTTGTAGGGCTCTGTGGTATTTCTCTGTGAGTTTTGCCATGTTACAAAGCAGACTGATCTCTTTAGAAAAGCCTTGTAAGTCAATGACACAGAGTCAGACAGCAAACCTGGGCTGATTTACCAGCATCACTTAACATCCAGAGGTCCAGGATTATGTTTTGCAGGATAAGAGAGTCTTCAAATAGGACTGATCAGTACACTCTACACTCCAATAATTCTGATGAGTGTACTCAGAATGAAAACTACTAAGAACAAACCTTTTCCAAATAAACTTTAACCAGCTATAACAGCAACAAAAAGCCTTTTTTTTAGTTTTGCTTATGTCTTCTCAATGTTTCAACTACACATTTATCAAACTCCTTACCTGATTGCTACTCAAGGGTGAAATAATCTCTGGTAGTTTTACTTGTAGAAAATCCTCCAAAAGGCCAGAATAGCCTTAGAGGTCATCTATGCATGGTAAGCGGTGTCAGGTGCAATATTTATTTATGGAAAACACATTGTCTTCATGCACTGAAGTGCAAATATGTGCTCCTCTGCATTCTCACTCTAACTGAGCTATGGCTGCTGCTCTTTAGGTCTCTACAGACTCCATCTACACCACCAAACAGGAGTCTGTTTATATCTGACCACAGTAAGATTGGGCTAGTTACACTTTATCTTTGGCCATCAACAGATGAACTATGAAAACACTGAATAAGTATCTTTAACTACTATATCACTCATCAGGATGACTGTAACACATTTAGCTCTGGCCACAGAAACATTATTGTTTCCACACAAGATAAATTCAACAATTACAGAAAGTTATTTATTGTATCCCGTGGCTTACAACAGGCTTGAGTTTTTGTATCTCAAAACAGAGAAACCACTACATCTTCTGATTACATTTGCTTGCTTCAGCAATGTATAAATACCCACAGATGTGTAGGCATTGCATGGTTGTCAATACATATCTCATATATTGTTTGTATAAATCTTGTATATGGTTTGTGTATCACTGACACTGAATGCAATAGATTAATGCATCAATGCCTAACATTTATTGCATTGATTAAATGCATACAATTTTCTCCCAGCTCTCACTTAGGAATGACTGCAAGCACAGCATCCTTTGGGAGAATTCCTGTATTGGGTCAGCATTTTGTTTCCACTTTCAACGTTTTCTCCCAAACACCTATAGAAGCTTGCCATATCGTCGGTTTTTGTTGCCTCTACCACAGCAACATGGTCCATAATGGAATCATTTGCTGTCATATATCCCTTTAGATGGGTTGTACTTGTTATCCATTTGTTTAATACCACATGGTCTGCATTGCAAGAAATGCATACCAGCTCTTTCCTATCAACCTTGTCCATCATTCTGTACCACCCAGAGTCTTGTCATCCCCTTAGTCAGAGATAGAACATTTATGAGTGTGTTGAGAAATGAAAGTCTTACTTGGTCCCTCTCTCCACTGTAACAACAGTTAAGAACCACAACAGTTTTCCCTTCTAAATACTAGAATTATTCACATTTGTTTTAAATAATACTTAAAGAATTTTATTTAAATGTAAATATGCCAGAACTAACCATTAAATCTTATTATAAATCTCGGGGAAAAAAAATTAAGGGGAAAGAAACTGCACTGAAAACATTAACTTTATATGCAAAAATGTATGTGAGACCTAAAAGCATGGAAATACCTCTTGAAAGACCACAGGTCCATACATCCTGTTTCAAGAGTCAGGAAATTAACGTCTAAGGCTAAGAATTTGCTTACCTGACTCAAACCTCCCGAGAGTGGCCCGGCTAGCTCAGTGATGAGGTTTCTCTTCACTCAGGTTTCGAGCCAGCATATGTTTGTGGGGTTCACTGATTTTCTTCAAGAATTCGAGTCTATAGAGCGAGTAAAGAAACCAGGGGGGGACTCTCTCTCTGGTTTGCATTCCACAGTTTATTTCTGTGAAGGGGAATCCAAGGGACGAGAGACAAAGGATTTGGGGTCTGGGGGGTCTCTTTTAACAAGGTTTCTCGGAGGGAGGGAACATCAGAGAAAAAACAAATAATTTTCTCAGTTAGTACTTCTTACAAACTTTCTACAAATCAAGGTTACACACACCAAGATAAGAAATAACAGACACCAACTTCTTCAAATGCCCACAGAGGTGTAGGAGTATTCTCCACAGAGGGGCAGAGGGGGAGAGGGGGGAGCTTGGTTTCCTGGCAACACAGGGGGGAAAGAAAGGGAAGGCAAGGTAAGCATGCTCTCTCAGCTTCCATAGCTCAGAGACATTCTGGGACAGGAAAAACAGAGTTACAAACTTCCGTGTTGGAAACAAGAGTCTCCTGGGCTAAAGAAACTTCAAGCAGCTGGAAATGCCAGCAGGGTCTCCCCTCCACTCCATCCGACTTCTCGCAGTGGAGCTGAGGAGAAAAACTTCAGTAACCATGGTAACTTGCCGCCAGGTAAACAATTAGGAGAAAGAGAAGCTGAGGGGGAAATCACAACTAAAAGAGGGGAAAAGATATATTTCAAGCTATCAACTACTAACATAAACTAACGTAACAACATTCTAACAACTCTACCACAACACTTATCCATAGTCCTGATGAGGGATGAAATCAAACATTTGCTCTCCTGAAGTAAGGGAGTAAAACTCCTGAGACCTTTAGACCAGATCTCTGATCACATTTCAAAGAATGTAATCACTTGTAACTCTCTCTTCCTGAAATTGTTTTATAAGGCTTTCTTCTGGCTGATATGCCATGAACATCTGCTAGAATGGGGGAAAAAAATGTTACTACAAGTATTAAAAAGAAGTAAGATGTGACAACTCAAAAAATACAAAACATGCATTCTGCAAAGTCTGTGTCTGAGGAAGAAGTAGTACAGTTTACTGCTGTCAGACCATTATCTAACATTATCATTTTATTACATCTTTATCACATTTTATTAGGTTATTTACTCAGAAGATTCTCCCCACATTCTCAAAGAGCGCAGTGCACCTCCAGACATACTCACAGCTGCATGTCCCATTTCGAAATGCACAGCCTTGGTATGGACAGGAGCTCAGCCGGTGCCATGCCTCTTCATGCTGCATGACACAATCCTCCTACTCCAGAGATGGGAGCACGGCTCACTCCACCTGCACCTCCAATGGGATGATGTGGGCTGGGAGCTCAGTTTAAATGCTGATGTTTTGGTGAAAGTATCAAATTAAAGCTTGTAGTGCAGCTCAATGTGGTGGTTCCATCAGCACAGATCCTACCCTTCAGCCCAGAGCCTGCAGACGGGGGACTGGGGGCAATGCATGAGGGGGACAGGACGGCTTGATTCATCCTCGGGACAAACCCTTGAACTGTCCCTAAATTCTGCATCCTTTGTATCCAGTATCAATGGGCATCCTTCTCCCTAAGCTTTCTTAGGTCTCCCCCAGGTGAGACCATCAAAGCACATCCAGCCCTAAACCTTAAAGACAATTCTACCAACAAGTAATTTGTCTTTCTAACATGTGGACATCAGTCAGAGTTTGCTTGTTAGCTGCTATTTTACAGTCTTAACCTGCACCACAGGAGGTTTATGCTGAACATTAGGAAGAATTTCTTCACAGAAACGGTGATTAGACAATCGGAATGGGATGCCCAGGGCAGGCGGTGGAGTCACTGTCCCTGAAGATGTTTATGGAAAGACTGGGCATGGTACTCAATGCCATGGTCTGGTTGACACCGTAGTGTTCAGTCACAGCTTGGGCTTGATGGTCTCAGAGGTCTTTTCCAACCTAATTGATTCCGTGACTGTTTCACGGATTAAATCTCCCTTCTTGTTGACCAGGCTTGAAAGCAGACAAAGATCAAACATCAGAGAACATCCTCTCTTGAGAACATTTTCCCAAATCCCTCATTTTGCAGCTGAGGAGAGATGCTGAGCCCGGCCGCAGATCCGCGCTCCCCTCAGGCCGGGCCGCGGTGGGCCGGGCCGCGGGGAGCGCCGCTGCCGCCGGCGGCGGCTGGGGGCCCCCCCCCCCCCGCGCCCCGGCCCGCCATTGCGGGCATGGAGGGCGAGAGCACGTCGGCCCTGCTCTCGGGCTTCGTGTTCGGCGCCCTCGCCTTCCAGCACCTCAGCACCGACTCGGACACGGTGGGTGCCGCGGGAGGGCCGGGCCGGGTCGGGGGGAGAGGAGGGAGGGGCGGGCCGTCCCCGCCGCGGCCGCGCTGCCGGCGGGCCTCCCCTGCTCGACCCTGCCGGGAGAGCGTCCGGGTTCGGGGCTGTCCCGCCCCGCCGCCCCCGGGAGTCGCTTTGTGTGCGAGCAGCGGAAAAACGTGAGCGCTCCGTGTCCGAACGAGGCGAGCGGCGGCTGCAGCGCCGTGTCCGCCTCGGGCCGAGCGCGGCGCTGGCCAGGCCGCCCGACCCCAGCCCCGGTGAGCAGCACCACACGGCCCGGCCGCTCAGGGCTGCTCGGGCTCAGTGATCACCGGAGCCTCCGCAAACCCACCAACACACCGCACTGCCTCGCTGGGGATATTTTCCTAACTGAGGGCTGGAAAAATAAGTGACAACTCACTCTGTTTAAAAATACATACATACATACATAAGTTCGTTTTGACAGCATTTTTCATCTGCTGAAGACAGCACTTAGTATTTGAGAGAAAATCATGATAGAATATGCTGAGTTGGAACGGACCCACAAGGATCAGGTAGTTCAACTTTTGGCCACTCACAGGACACCCAAGAATCCCACCCGCCACATACCTGTGAGAGTGCTGTCCATGCACTTCTTGAACTCTGCCAGGCTTTGATGCTGTGACCACTTCCCTGGGGAGCCTGTTCCACTGCTCAAACACCCTCTGGGCAAAAAGCCTGTTTATGATATGCGACCTAAACCTCTCCCAATTCAGCTTCATGCCGTTCCCTCGGGTCCTGTCACGGTCGGTGGAAGGAAGAGATCAGTGTCTGTCGCTCCACTTCTCTTGAGGCAGCTGTAGACTGCAATGGGGTCTCCTCTCACTTTCCTCCAGGTTTCACAGACCAAGTGACCTCAGCCACTCCTGCTGTGGCTTCCTCTCTAGACCCTCCACCATCTTTGCAGCCCTCCTTTGGATACTTTCTAATAGCTTTGTATTTTTCTTACATTGTGGCACCAAAACTGTACACAGGACAGAGATAAGGCCACACCAGTGGTGAGGAGAGCAGCAGTGTCTGTTCAATGGTACTGTTAATGTGATTTTTTTTTTTTCCTCTTCCCCTCTGAAGGAAGGTTTTCTCCTTGGAGATGTGAAAGGTGAAGCCAAGAACAGCATTACAGACTCACAAATGGATGATGTTGAAGTTGTTTATACAATCGGTTAGTGTGTCTACATTTTGCATAGCCTGCTTGGGCAATAAATTACTTAATAATAATAATAAAAAATAATAAATTATTGCTTTTGGGCAATAAATGACAAATTTCTGTTTTGAGGGACAGCAGTCAAAACTCTATGGCAAGATCCTACATGCTTTGCTGATGTAAAAAAAAAAAAAACAAAAAAACAAAAAAACAAACAAAAAAACCCCTAAAAACCAAACAACCGAACTCACACTGAAGTGTTATTTTGTAGCATTTTAACTGCTAAAAAAATTATAGTTTTAATGCAGAAAACAAAGTAATTTAAAAGAAATAATAGTTCTTAGTTCCTTAAATGGCTACTCTTTGACAAATAGCTTGTTACATTAAATATAACTTGGGGTTTAGACCCTTGTCTTGGCTACATCACAAACTCTTCTAGACTACAGTTGCCCTGGAAAAGCTTGGTCAATCAGTGATGTGAACTGTAATGTATTAGCATCTATTACTTCATTTGGAGCTTATAAAATTCTGTGTGTGAAGGCTGCAAGCTCTTTAATAATTTCACTAAGTAGATGCCAGATCTATTTTTTGTTACCACTTGATGTGATTGGAGTGGATGTGCACTGAGTAACTCAAGTGAAATCCTTCATACTACATACTACTCCTGCACCCAGCAGAAAGGAGAAAAATATAAAGTACCCAGTTTGATTTTTCAATTGACAAAGTAGAAAAATACCCAAAAAATACAGTTTATATTAGTGGTTCCCTTTACATTCAACAAAATTAATTAGACTCTATTTTGAAATTTTTTCTTTCCTTCATCTTATTTAATTAGATATTAATGCATTCAATTTTAAGAAATTACATAGAATTATTTCTTGGTCCTTCTATCAGTTTCATGCTGATTATAGCAGACATGATATATTGAGCTGATGAACCCAGAGTAATATTGCTTTCTCTTTCCAGACATACAGAAGCATATTCCATGCTACCAGTTGTTCAGGTAAGAATCTTAAGTAAACAGATACTGAAAAGTTAAAATTAACCCTAACTTGAACTTTTCAAGAGTTAAACTTATATTGGCTGAGAAAATCACCCAGGTGTAACTACAGTAGCTGTATCAACCTCTTGGAATTACAGATGCAAAGTGCCTTATCTTATTCCTATTTTGGTTCTTTATGTCTTTTTTTGTTTGTGTGTTTGTTTGTTTGTCTGTGCATGTAGAAATAGAGACAAGGCATACTGCACCTTCTGGTGAGCTATGATACCATGTTAACTACAGAAGAGTATCAACACACTGGAAAAAAAAAGCATTCCATACATTCTAACATCTCACCCTTAACAGTATTAATTAAAAATTTTGAGGGGAAAAAAAAAAAAAAGGAGATATTTCTTCCCCTTTAATTGTCCTAATTTTCTTCTAGCTTTTATAATTCTGCAGGAGACCTGAATGAACTTGCCCTGAAGAAAATACTATCAGGCTATAAGAAGGTATTTTACTTTCAAATCTAAACCATACTGAGGAGATTACTCAAATTTTGGAGGCTGTGCTGGATACCTCTTGCATCAAGGCTTTTTCTCATTTTAAACCTTTTATAGTCCTTCATGCTGCTGGTCAAAGCAGTTACATCCTTTTCCTCCTTAAAAAACAGTTTAGCTTATCTTTCACTAGAGTTTGCCTATGTATCTGTCACAACTTTGTTTTTAATTATTAATTTCTCAAGTGAATACTTGGATCTCAAAGGAATTGCACCAATTTCCACCTTAAGGTCAGCTCACAAGTGGTTAAGGACTACTTCATCAAAAAAACTTAAGTCTTTTCCACATAACAAAGTTTTACAAGGGGAAAGTAGAAGCTGAAAAGAAACAACAAAACAGAAGAAAGCTTGCAGTTTCAGCTTGAACACAGGCTCAGAAACAGATCAATTCAACATCTGGTTTTGAAGGAAAGAAGATGGGAATTAGGGTTAGAAGCTTTAAGGGTTTCAAGTTACGAAACTATGACTATGCACCTACTAGCAAACAATTCAGACATGACTGGTGCTGAATGAAACTTGATTCAGTGTGACACACAGGGACATCATGATTCAACAGTAACTGTGAATTTTCTTCTGCTCGCAGAGTGTAATAGGATGGTACAAATTCAGACGTAACACAGACCAGATCATGACATTCCGGGAAAGAGTGCTCCATAAAAACCTGCAGTCACACCTATCAAACCAGGGGCTTGTATTCCTCCTTTTAACCTCTAGCGTGATGACAGAAAGTTGTTCTACTTACAGATTGGAACATGCTCTACATCGGCCTCAGGAAGGGTAATGTCTACAGCATGTGCTAAAACTTGAAAGTGTCTCTACTTTATTGCAACTGAATCAGTAACACTGTTTATTTTACCTTTGAAACTTCTAGTAAGATTATTCCTTATATTGCCAGAGCCCAGTTGAAGGTTTACACTGGAATTCTGTTCTGGAATTGCCCCTTTTTATCTGTAGTGCCAGCATCACCAAGCAGACACTGTCAGTTTATTTACACACGTAAGCTGCTCCTGATCAAATTGTTTTGTGTACAAGACGTCAACCATACGTGGTGTTCATCAAAATATTTAAATTGGTGTTAACTTTAGAGACATCCTGCTCACAGGCTAGGCTTAGCAAGCATTGCATTAGTGTGTGTTGTAGTCAGAAAGAGGAGGAATTGTGGATATTGCTCAGCTTCTGGTTGCTCCCAAAGTTTGCCTTTAGCCTCATCTGTACATGATGTAATACATTTAGCAAGGATTAACAATACTGTAACCGTCCCTTCAGGTCCTGGTTCACCGCAGCCCAGGCTAGCTCACTGGACGCTCTGGAGCTGCGCCAGGTGTGGGGAACTGCCTTGGTGTGGGGTACACCACAGGCAGAACCTTTAGAGCCACTTGCTCTATGGTGCAGGATCGCTAACCAACATCAGGGATTGGGCAAAGGAATAAGGAGGAGGCTCTCTCTGTATGAGGTTCCAGCAGGGAAAGGTTTATTGAGGCCGAATGGGAGAGGGACAGAAGAGCCCCGAACACCCCGTACACTGGATTAAATACATGAAGGTTTCAGGGGGTGGGTACAAACAGTTAACCAATAGGGAAACCAGGAGGGAGGAGTGAGAGGAGGGGATTACAATTCAGGATCCAATAGGGATAAGGGGGAGGAGAAGGCAGGTCACAAGGCCCAATGGGGCTTCAAGAAATAGGAGAATTCCAAAGAGGAGGTACTGCAAGGGGCTAAACTAACAGGGGATTGACAGGGAAGGGTCCAAAACAAGCGACAGGGTTTACAATGACAGATAGGGAAGGTACTGGAATAAGGGGTTTGATTTCAATGATGGGCAGCATAGGGGAGGGTTCAATTTAGGGGCAACCAACTCTGGGAGAAACATGGGGGAACATAGGAATAAACCATAAAACTGTGAACAAACTATTAAAATAACCACAAGCCAGAATAGTCAAGAACATTTAACTTTCAAAGAGAGACCTTTGCATATTAATAGATCATGTTTTCATACTTCTGCATTTGAAGTCTTTTCCAGAAAGTCCCCTTGGTGGTTACCAACTTGGGCATGGCAGAACAGCAAGGTTACAGAACAGTGTCTGGTTCCTGTGTATCCTCTGGTTTTGTGAGAGCTGTGAGACAACACAGGTACAACACATATTTACTGATAGCTGTATCCTCCCACTACCATAACCACACTTACCTTTCTGTAAAAGCATTTAAGTGCTTTTGCAAATGTTATAGCCATACCTTGCTCACTTGTTGACCTGTTTTCTACAGTTACCATTCCAGCATACTTAGAAATTAATTCAGTCCTATATTTTGCCAGGAGCCGTCTGTCTCAAAGCAGGCACATGGCATTGAAGCTCAAAACACTTCTTTACTAATTAAAGCTCCTACTAAGTAAGCACTGGGATCACTAACTGCAATTATACAGCTCTACTCTTGGTCCACAGGTCAGAATTCTTCCATGAAGATGGGTCCCTACAAGAGGTCCATAAGATAAATGAGATGTATGCCACCTTGCAGGAGGAACTGAAGGTAAGCTGGGCATGCCTGCCTCACCTTCAGCAGTTCTACAAAACCAAGGCAGCCAAAAGCTACAGCATCATGCACTGCATGAGAAAACACAGCCATGTCCAAAACATGGACAAACTGAAAGATCAGCATGTTCTATTTACTGTACTGCACACTATATTCTCAAAGCTGAGGATCTAAATTCCCATTTGATGAAAGTACAATGTTTAATCTTCAAGTCCATTAATAAATTCTGACAAGAGGATTATTTTGAAGGAGTAGTATCTGTAGTTTATTAGATCTCCTTTGCCTAGATGGGATCAAATAAAACATCTTGCACCTTCTTCAAACCAAGGTCTAAGTTATCTGACAAATCCACCTCCAAATCATTACTTAAGCCTTTTACTACTTTGTGTCCAACTTTACCATGAGTACCTTTAAGGATTTTGGAACAATTTTTAAGTCAGCTGCTGTGAATACTGATATGCTGATCAACGTGCTCTTCTTCTTACAGAAAATATGCATTACAGTAGAAGTCAGTGAACGATCTGTAGAGAAACTTTTAACAGAAGTGAGACAATTAAAAGAAGAAATAAAGAGGAAAAAGCAACAAAATTGTTCGGGTAAGTTAACCAAATGTGATTCAAGCCTTGACCTTCCAAAGTTGGCTCAAGTGACAGAAGCACAAAACACTTCTGAACCCGAGGCAGCCAAAACAGCAGTGGTGCAAGTGGTTCTGCAACTCTGTTTTTTTCCCTTAGGAGAAGACGAAAACCACCCAGCAGAGCCAAAGGAGAATGTTTTCCTTTGTCAGGCACTGCAAACATTTTTCCCCAATTCTGGACTTCAGACATGCATTGTTTCCTTCAAAGGCCGACAATTATCCAAGAACTGCTGTAACATAGACCACCATATTAATGTCATGGACAAACTGACTCTCATGGTAGAGGAAACAGACTTCACTGAAGCTGAAACAAGGCATCTAAACAAGCGTAAAGTCAGGGGATCCACAACAGTTTCAAAGTCATTCAAAAAATCCAGATCATTGCAGCTTCACCAAGAATCATTTCAAGATCAAGAGGACAGTGACCAGGAAAGGAAGCTTACGCTGAGTAGCACTGAAACAGATGAGGATGTGTTTGAAAAAAGCAGAGATGCAAATGAATACCCACACTCTCCTACTTTCTGATCTGTCAGATGACTTTGCAGAAGCTACTGCCAGTATATACCAGTGATGTATCAATCTATTGCACTGCACAGATGTATGTAACAGGGCATTTTTGCAGGTTGGTTTTTTTCCCCCAGTGCATGAATTCTGTTCAGCATAAAGATAAGTCCAAGATGACATTCCCTCACTTTGCCTTCCAGAGTTCCATCTGTCTTCTCTCTCTCAGGGTTCAAAGACTATGCTACAGGATACCACGAGTCAGATAAGCATGTCACATACTGCTTCAAAGTGATACAGCTTCAAGCTGCTGGTGAAGAAGCAGTGCTACTTTCCTGATGCAGGGAGCATCAAATGAACACTTAACAAAATCAGCTATCTACATGAACTGCCATAGTTTAAGTACATTACTTTATCCTCAGGAAACCAGTACTTGTTTACTTCTCCCCATCTTACAACCCAGCAAGGGAAAAAACAGCCACATGAGCTTTAGCAACACTGGTGAGCAGAGGAAGGGGTCCATACAGCTGCCAGTTTCTAATACTGCTTTAATCTTCCTTCAGACAATAACTTTCAGAAACTTCCTGAAGAAAAATTAGAGAATGACTGACATCCACCCCTCAGTCAACCACACATTATGTTAGCAAACCACATTTCCAGCAAACAAGTATATAAAGATGAAACACAGTTTTATTCTTTATTTCTGTACAGTATATCACTCTGGATGTTTGATATTACATAACTTGGGGTCTGTGAGAAATTGTGGGTTCTTAAACATAATCGGCATAAATCCTGTTTGAAAAAAAAAAAAAAAGGTGTTCTTAGTAGAAAAGTAGCCTTGAGCTGGAAAACCCAAAAGCAAAATCATGCTTACCAAATACATGAGCTCTTTTAATGGCCTTTGTAATTTCCTTCTGCTTCTTGTTACACAAGCCTAAAGAGATTAATTAGTTTCAACACTAAGCAAGCCATTGGAAGGTGAAAGGCATGGTACTGACAATTCCCTCTAGCTTTGATTAAGTCCTTCTAGAAAAATGCACGTGTGCTTTTACTGTTAAATACAAAATGCATATAATTAATGGATATTTTAATTCCTTGACATAGGCTACTAAGTCAGGGGAATACTATTACAAAATAGTTGAGACTGGTTACTTCCAGAAAGACTACTGATACACAGTTACTTGGACTCACAAAAACATTATTATTAACCCATATATGATTTAATTTCATACTTCACATACCTGTGATATGCCTGCCATAAATGGAGCCAGTATATGGAGAAACAAACTGGGAAAGAAGCTACTTAAAATTAAGAAAAATCAAAGTCAGTTTAAGAACTTTTTTTTTGAGCTTTATGTTATATTACTACTTGTATGCTATTTTTCATTTTTTTCATCTGTTTTTTCTGCCTGAAGAAAAAGGTACAGCTTGGAGCTAGGCAGTATTTACTATGGAAAAACTTCCATGCTTTGTGTCAGCTGAATTGTAACCAAGGACTCTATTTGTTAAAAAGCAAAGTTGTAACACATAATTAGTAGATTAAGCATCTTAGCATGACTGCATCATTTGACCCTTAACCTGCATATATTCTTACTCTTAAGTTTTAAGCCCCTACACATACAAATGGAGTTTCTTAATCATTACTTTTTTAATCACTTTGGACTTCCTACAGATACATTTAAAAACAGTAAAGCAGTTACCTTATCTAAGGATAACTTTAAGGATAACTTTCAAACTTACCTGCACATTCTTATAGTCCACGTTTATTCCACATAAGACACATCTCTTTGGAGGGTCTTTATAGGGGTTCTCCATGTGTATGGGCTGAAAGCAGAGAATTATTATCAGATGTAAGCTTCACAAGAAAATAGAGAACATTTGTTACTTTTAGTCCTTTGATCAGTATTTGTCTTAAAACCAGAAGAGCTATTTAGTGCACCACTGAAGTTTTTCAATAACTTTATTAACTCACTTCTTCGTACCTTGCAACCTAAAAGACTTCTCACAGGTAAACAGCCTTTTACATTTTAGTAATAATGACACTAGCAACTCTGTTAAATCACTCACTAAGATATTGCTTACACCTTCTACTTGGAAATCAAAATCTAAAGAAGCTGTTAGAAAAGTAATTTTGTCTGATAAATCACAATAATTATTTTTATTTTTTTAAAAATAATAATTTCAAAGCAAATGGCCTGGGGAAGCACCTGCATGCTCACACTTTCTAAAGAGAGATTCAGAAATACCTCCTAAGGACTGAAAGCCTCCTCAAGCTTCAGAATACACCCAGCACCAAGTTCTTACAAGATGCGAAAGGTGATTTTTCACTTTTCACAGAGTCACAGAACAGTCAGGGTTGGAAGGGACCTTTGTACATCAGCCAGTCCAACCCCCTGGAGCAGGTGACAAAGGAACGTGTCCAGGTGGGGTTAGAATGTCTCCAGCAAGGAAACTTCACGACCTCCACGGGCAGCCTGTTGCAGTGCTCTGCCACCCTCAGTGTAAAGAAGTTTTTCCCCATGCTGAGGTGAAAGCTCTTGTGTTTTTAGTTTATGGCCACTGGTCCTTGTCCTGTCGCTGACTCCACATCCCAGTTACTAAGACAGCAGGTTTAACAGGCTCTAGTTAAGATACTGGAATACAGATCCGTGGGGCCTTAACTTCCAGTGCCCGATGACCTCTCTGCGCTGCGCTCCCCAAACAGATTCGGGGTCTGTGGAGCCCGAGCTACACAGCGCCCAGAGCAAAGCGACTCCAGCCATCGCTAGTGCCTTGCGGAGAGGGAGCAGCGGGACAGCGGGGCGGGGCAGGTCGGAGAAGCCTCACCTGGTCGGAGCGCTCAGGCTGTCCCTCATGCTGCAGGCGGCGCGGCCGCGCCCACAGCGCGGCTGCAAGGGAGAGAGTGACAAGGTTAGCGGCGGCACGGCTCGACACCCCAGACACGCGAACGCTCCCGCAGCCGCTTGCGACAGAGGGGGAACGGACTAGCGGGAAGGACATACCGGGAACCAGGCGCTGCCACGGCCTCCGCGCCGCCACGGCCCGCGCTGCCATGACACCCCGCACCGCCCACAGCCACTTCCGCTCTTGCGTCACTGCCGCCGGCCGCCTGCTGGCCAATAGCAGAGCGGCATTTCCCACTGAGGGCGGGCGATTGGCCAAGATCCGGTCACGTGCTTCCCCACTGGGTTGCTGCCGGAAGTTTCCGCTCCCGCGGTGGCGGCATCTCCCTGTGTCCCTCCGCGGCCGTGAGGGCCCCGCGCCGCCTCCGCGCAGCCCGGCCATGGCGGAGCCCAAGCTCGCCGTGCGGAGGAGGAACCGCTCCATCTCGGAGCGCAAGCGGAGCCGGGCCCCGGCGCAGCCCATCGCCGCCAGTTCGCCGGTGGCTTGCAAGAGACCGAGCGCTGGTGGCGAGGGACCCCCGGCGGAGGCCCCGGTAGGGGATGGCGGGATTCTGGGGCTGGTGGTGAGGCGGGGAAGCTCCGTCTGGGAGGGTGGAGTGTGTCGGGAAGGGCTGTACTTTGCATGAGGGGGTATGATACCGTTTGGTTTTAGCTTTAAAAAAAATCATCTCTGTCTTCTCTCTGCGCGCGTATTCTCCTGCTTGTTGGATATCTGTTTCACTCAGTCAAGGCATCCCTTCAGAACCCAAGCTGGGTTTTCCTTACAGGCGACAGCAGACAAAATGCTTTTGTGTCAAGCTGGGACAGACTTAGGTGAATCGGCTCTGATATTTGTGCTCTGCAAGTTATTCTGCATTCTGTGGTGCTGCCTCAGGGGGTTGATAACTTCTGTTTCGTTTTTGCAGTGCAGTCATGATAGCGAGGAGGATATGTTTGGTGATTACGACAGCTTTTATGGAAACGATTCATTGATGGCTCAGGTGGATGATATTGAAGACAAATACCTGCACGATAAAAATATGGATGTGAAAGCAGATGGAGAGATCATACTTGGGAACCTGCAGTCAGGAGTTCACCAGAAAGAGCAAGATAATTTTTCTGCTTCAGAAAACGTGGTTGTCCTTAAAAGTGACAAAGAGGGTGCTTGCCAAACGTGTGACAGTAACCCAGCTGATGGCAATCAAGAATTAACTGAGTCTGTTTTAGATGACTTGCCATCATCACAACTTGTGTATTTTGAAAAAATGAATGAACTTTCTTCTGCTTCTAGAACATCTCCTGTCTCAAAAGGGAGGGATGAACATGTGAATTCTTTCTCAGACAAAATTAGGGACACATTGTCTTTTTATGCTGGTGCTGAACACAGGAACAGACCTACTGACTCTTCCTCACGCTCCAAGTGTGTTTTATTTAAAACTGAGAGTCTCAAAGATCACCTGAAAAGTGCTATGACTGGAAATGCTAGAGCCCAGACTCTGCAGGTCTCCAAGTCCAAGCAGCTCAAAGAAGCTGTTTTATCTGAAGAGATTTTTGTGGCTAGGAAAGCTATTGAATCTTCTTCTGTTGATATAGGCCCTTTTTATGGATTATCTAGCAAGATTAAAGATTTATTCAGACAACTTCGAGGGATTGAAACACTTTATGGTAGTGTAACTAATGGTCTGTTGGGAAAACAAAAAATAACTGCTAGTGGAGTGTTGTCTGTTTCACTCATTATACTGTAAAAATATATAAGGTAATGCTTAATGTAAGCTATGTTAGAAAGTAGTTGTCCTGTTTTAGGATGTGGCTATCTTGGTGTTTTAGATGGATAGAAAGGGTGAATGGTATCCATCTGGATTACAGAGGACTTTGGAAGTCACCATCACTGAAAGCTTTAAGTGCTTTTTTGAGGAAAAGCTCTCAAACACTGAGATCGAAGTGTTCTGAATGAAACACAGGCATTTTGGTATCAACTGACATGTCCCTGGGGTTGCTGATAGCTCCCTTTTTGTTTTACAGAGTGGCAGCATGACTGCTTAATGTTAGAATCCCTACAGCAAAGGAAGAACTTGATATACTCATTGCCAACCAGTGGTGGAAAAACTCTTGTAGCTGAAATAATAATTCTCCAAGAATTACTCTGCAGGCAGAAGGATGTTCTGATGATCCTGCCATATGTTGCCATTGTCCAAGAAAAGGTCTGGTTGCAGTATTTCTGGTACTGCTTTAATTTTATATAAATCTTTCCTGATACACTTTGTTTACTTGCTCACTTGCCTGGTTTTCAGCAAGGTTTTTGTGAATATATGGTGGGAAGTGAGTGACCTCTCTGAAATGCTGCTATGAGGATCAGTGTTTTGCAGTGGAGCAGATGCAAATCATGAGGTGAAGATGTTGAGTTATGAAGTAAAGGGTGCTGAATTTTGAAACAATGCCTTTTTGGGATGTTCTGCAGCCTAAGAGCTGTGACACTCAGCTTGCTGAAGAGGTGATCTTGAACTAAAAACCAACATTTTTTGTTATAAAGGGAAAGCTAGTTTTAGAGAACAGATGAAATAAAGCTTCATAATATGTGTAGACACTTCAGTTCTGTAGCTGGAATAGATATTCCTAGCTAATATGTTTTCACTAACTCAAGCAGCCAATTGTGATATGGGTCGGTTTTCTGTATGTTGAATTCTTGAGGCAGCTCCAAAAAATGGAAAATGAAATCCAAAATGAGCATGAATTTGTTCTCTAATTGATTTTCTTTTATAGGTTAGGGGTTTATCAAGTTTTGGGATAGAATTGGGTTTCCTGGTTGAAGAATATGCAGGAAGTAAAGGACGATTTCCACCAGTCAAAAGGAGAGTTAAAAAATCTCTTTATATTGCTACTATAGAAAAAGGACACGCTCTGGTGAACTCCTTAATCGAAACAGAAAGAATCAATGACCTTGGCCTGGTTGTGGTAGATGAGGTAGGCCACAAGATGTACTCAGATTTATCAGATGCAAGTTCTTTTAGGACTCTAATAAGCAATTAATTAAGAAGGAGCAGTTCTTTGCCTGCTTGGTTTTGCTCAGAGTGTTCATCCTAAAAATTGCTTTTATTTTCTATGTTCTGAATTGTACATAATTATACATAATTCTGTAATTCTGAAAGTTTGTTTTGTTTTTTTTTTTTAATTAAGCATTGCTATTTTAAAGTAATAGATTTATATTGAGAGATTTGTGGTGGTAGTGGTTGATGATGAATTCCTGCATAACTACTTGACATTTAGAAGTATCTAATGGATTGCAAAAAAGCATAAAGAATTTTAATTGTATGGAATGTACTTTATGAAGCCTAGAATTTAAGGCTTAGATGTGAAACCATGCAACTTTGTGTCTGGTATTAATGATCCAGTGAAACATTGACAAAAAAGAAAAATATCAAGTAACATTTGGCTGTGAAAATTGCCTCTTATAGTGGTAGAGCTGAGTTGAATACAACCAAGGGTTGATTGTGAAGTTGAATAACGTGTATAACATCTAAGAGGGATTTTAATTCATGGAATTCTTCAGGCTGACTGACCACACTTTAGCACTGTAGCTTCTCAACAGAGGGCAGCTGAAGCACTAACTTCTGTTTTTTCTGGAAGCTGGCTGCTAGGAATGTTGTTACTCTAAGTGTTGCTTAAACCACATTTTGTTTAAGATTGCCTCAGACTGGTGAATACAAAGATCCCCACAGTGATTGTTTACTGTCAGGAGTTAACTGTTTGTGTCAGTTGTGGTCTAGTTAAATGGAAGGTAAATCTTGTTGTCTGCATTTACCCATGAGTTTGTTTTTCTATGATTCATACATTTTAAATGAGGTTATACATCTGAACTTAACAATCCAAATTTACACTAGAGATATCATGAGGAAATCCAACAAAGTCAGTTCTGTAGTATTTCTTTAGGTCTATATATTTTGGAGGGGTTTTTGTAGAAAAACTCTCAACTCATTAGCATTCTTGCCTTTCCTGTTTCCCTTCTGTGCACAGCTGCATATGCTTGGGGAGGGAAGTCGTGGAGCAATACTGGAAATTACTCTTGCAAAAGTTCTTCACACCAGCAGTAAGTCATGGCTACAGTTAATGTCATTAACGTTTTGTAGTTGTGGCCTCTCTGAGAGAGGTCCCACCATCACTTTCTGGATTTGTGCTATTTTGGCTGCTTTTGAAAAACATGGCATGAATCTATGTATTAACAGCATTTTCTCATTTAAGTGTTAATTGACCCTTTAATGATGTTAGGGTGTTTTTGAAGCTCTTTTGATACTTCTTTGTGAAATCCTGGGTATTGTCAAATGTCTTCCATTTCTTTGTAGGAGTCCTTTAGGCGTCCATTTAAATGCTTATTTTATCACATTTAAGTCTCAGTATTTTGTAACTTAGTATTATTTCATAGTTAGTGTTTCTTTAGTAGCAGCCTTTCCTTTCAAATCTTCTACTTTGGCATTTTGAAAAGACTAACGATGAAGGAGAAGTCTCATGACTTTAATACTTAACAGATGTTTTAAAAGTTGGTCATGTGATAATAAATTCATCTCAACTTCTGTTTTACAGAAAAGACACAAATCATTGGCATGAGTGCAACATTAAATAATGTTGGAGACCTGCAGAAGTTCCTGCAAGCAGAGTACTACACTAATAATTTTAGACCGGTCTGTATACAAGATACAGGAGCTAGTAAAGAGGATATTTGCCTTTAAAATCATAATGTATCACAGCTTTTGTGCTTAACTGCACAGTATAATATAAGGCCTGCTATTGCTCTCTAACTACTAACAGTACAATGAATAGCACTATGCACTTCTAAATATACAAATTCAATAACCTTTATACTGTTGTGCTAATGCATTTGTTTCATTTTAACTTAAGCAATTCCTAAATTACAGCTACTGTGATGAATCATTGCAGTCCATTTGGTGTAACTAGAATCTGTACTGCTGGCTCTTGTATGCTGTCAGGACAGCATGATTTATAAATAGCTCATGGGATACAATTTTGGCATTCTTCATTATGATTCCATGCTTTATCAAGGCAAATAATTAAAACAATTAAGTTCTCTTAAAAATTCTAAAGCATCTGCTTATGTGCAAGTATGTATATGACATGTGATGCTTAGAGAAAAGCTGTACAT
The DNA here is from genome assembly GCF_001522545.3 of Parus major. NCBI lineage: Eukaryota > Metazoa > Chordata > Aves > Passeriformes > Paridae > Parus > Parus major. Next base: position 9,786,780 of record NC_031771.1, on the reverse strand, counting down.
CATCAACAGCTTAGAGAAAACAGAGTAATTTAACAAAGTTTCTCTTTGTGGCTTCCATCTTGCTAGGTAGAATTAAAGGAATACATAAAGATAGGAGACACCATTTATGCAGTTGACAGCAAAGCAGAAGATGGCTTTGCTTTTTCACGGCTCCTTAATTTCAAGGTAAAAACATGCTTGTAGTTTCTTTGAACTGTTGTGAAATGCATTATTTTACAGTGATTTTCTTATAGACTTTTTACTAGAGAAATTACTTAAACATGATAATTCATTTGTAGTACCCATGACAAAGAAGTGGTAGGATTTGGGAAGGAAAAAAGCCTTAAAATACTGAATGCTTAACTTGATTTTCACTTCTTTTTTACTTCTCATGGTAGAAGTTTCTTCAGTATTTTGACATGTGAAGAGTAATGTGTTTGAGTATTCCAGACACTCAGCATCTTATGTTTGGAGATAGATTTTCTCAACAGTTGATCACTCTTAGGCAAAACTGAAAGAAGATACCCTTTGGGGGTTTTGCCAGCTTACTACTGCCCTGTAGGGATTAATTTCAACCTTTACAAAGGAAAATGAGTGTAATGGTAGACTGCCAGTATCACAAGTGTTGCTAAAAGAAAATGAACTATTAAGGGAAAAAGCAAAGAATTTGATTTGTATATCCATATATCCCTCAAGTTAGATGTCTTTCAAGTGAGGGCTGGGGGAAAAGCTTACCCTACAACTTCTCAGAATTATGTCACATTAAATCAAATGGGAGTATTCAAGCAACAGCTGAGAATGAATATTGAATATTTAAGTTATGACTTAATTCCCGAGTTTAAAAATTACTTAATCTGTGTTTATTACAGTATTCTAGTAATCTGGAGAAAGCAGATCCTGACCACATCATTGCACTGGTTACTGAAGTTATTCCTAAATATTCCTGCCTAATCTTTTGTTCCACTAAAAAGAGTTGTGAAAATGTAGCTTCAATGGTGTGCAAGTACCTCAAGAAGTAAGTTTCTGTCTTTTTTTTTAATTATACGTGAAATAATTGCTTACAACTTAGTATTTATTGTCATCTAGTTTGCAAGCGTCTTTCCTTGGTGATTAGAAGTAAATGCTTTGAACATGGAATCATATGAAGTTGCTAACTGCATAAGTGATAGCAAACTGCAAAAGGCTTATAAAATAAAAACTTTTTTTAAAGTTCTTACTTTTATACCAAAACAGTTGAAGAAGATGATTGTCAGAGGAAAATACTAAAGAAAAGAAAGAAAAGCATACTAAATTAATCTTTGTGTCCCTTTGGCACTGGTTTCTGGAAGTTTTGAAAACAAATGTTTTTCTCTATGTCTTGGTATTTGGTCATGTACTTTGGTAGTCATTGGAATATCTCTGTTCCATACCCACCTTGGAAATCTGAGTTGTAAAATGTAAAGCAGCCAGTATTTGATCCCTTCTGTTCCTGTGTTTGCAAATAAGGAAGGTTCTATTGCAATTAAATCGGCCTCCTGTGTATTGCTGTTTCAAAGTTTCTAGAAATAACTATTTCTTCAACTTAGATGTTAGAGGAATGGATGATGAACAGAAGTAGACATTAAGCCTGTCTCTTGGTTTTGATTTTCTTTTTAATTAATGATTGGTCGATGTCTAAAGAAATGCTTTTCCTCCTCCAAGAGAATTTAGAGCTCACAGGGAGAAAGAAAAAGAAGATCTCATCAAGAGCCTGAAGAGTGTTGGAAATGGAACTGTCTGTCCTGTTTTGAAGCAAACAATCCCTTTTGGTATTGCCTATCACCATAGTGGCCTTACAAATGATGAAAGAAAAAGCATAGAGGAAGCTTATTCTTCAGGTGTCCTGTGTCTGCTTGCTTGCACAGCCACTCTAGCTGCTGGAGTCAACCTGCCAGCTAGAAGGTTAGTAGCCAAAACTTATTTTTTTTTGCACTGATTTCTTGCTTTGTAAAAAAAAAAAAAATCTTAAATAAGTTGGAAATCTCAGTGCTATTTAAAGTGCTTGTGCTTTTACCATCAGATTGGAAGGATCAGGGATTTTGTGTTCAGCTTGGGATACAAGACTGTGCAGTATTTATGTAGGAAGTGTGAATCAGTAGGAAATAACTCAGAGTATATCACTGAAGAACACTTACCTAAATGGATTAAATAAGTTTTAATAAATTGAAAAATGCTTTAGTGTTTTTAGTAGTGTTATTCAAGAGGACAGTGGTTGGGAGATACTCTCCTAAGAACAATGTTTAAATGGTAAAATAAGCTTTTTCTAAGGAGTTACAGTTGGTATATGTTTTAACACAAAAATTTATTATATTTTCATATACAAGTTCTGATGACAGGGCTGCTGTACTCTGTGTGACCAAAGATTGTTTGCTAAAAATCCACTTCTGTGTGCAGATCTAATACACCATAAATAGTTTGATGCTTTACAATTGATTTGCACATCTGTCCAAAGAGGTGCATTTGATTTTTATTAGTTATGAGGTAAGGGGCACATATAAAGAATTAACTTGAATTTGTAACATTTTATTGCTGCTTTAGTAATTTGAATATAAAGTAAAACTTATTCAAGACTTCTCTGCAGGGTGATTCTCAGAGCTCCTTATGTTGGCAATGACTTCTTGAAGAAGCACCAGTATAAACAAATGATTGGCAGAGCTGGTCGAGCTGGTATTGACAGTGCTGGAGAAAGTATTCTCATAGTGCAAGAAAAAGACAAACACTTGGTAATTTTTACAAAGCTATCAGTAATTTAAATTGCTGGGTTAAAATGGTGGAATAAACAAGAGGAGCCAAGCTGCCTAGGTTAATTTTTGTTTACCTCTTAAAGTTGTAAGTATTTTACTTATGTAATAATAGCTTTAAACTACCTTTATGTGGCTTGTTGTCAGATGGGAACTGTAAACTTTCAATGCTTATCCTCATTTTCTTTATAATCTGAATCATGGATATCAGGTTTGATTTTTTAAAGTGTAAAATTAATGCATGAATATTCCTCTGTACTGATTTATTCCTTGCCCCTTTTAGGTTCAGGATTTAGTTCACAGTCCTTTGGAGAACTGTTACAGCAACCTTCTGCTGGAGTTGACCAAGGGAATGCAGAGCCTGTTATTATCTTTGGTTGGACTGAAGGTATCAGTTACCTCTTCTATGTGAGTAACTTAAGTGCTTGGAAATGCCGAGAAAATGTCTCCTGTTGATTCTGTAGAAAAAGACAGACTGCTTAAACAGTCTTTTTGACTGCTTTGCTCAGTCTTGCAAAGTTCAGAACAGCTTTAATCAATTTTTTTGTCCTTATCTGATTAGATCTTTTCATTTAACTCACTTAGTAAGTAATCATGTAACACAACAATTACCTTATGTGGAAAAACAAAAATGATATCTACCCTATGATACAATAGAATAGAACAAAATATATTTCTGATACTTGATTCAAAATACAAATAGAAACAGTGGAAACAAGTTAATACACAGTAGCTAGAATAATAGAACAGATGGAGAGCAGTCCATCAGATCCACCACCAAGCAGCTATCGTTCTATTTGTTGGGATGTATTTCTATAGAAACACAAACACTTTATTCAGTAATTTCTATCTATGTCTTATTAACCATGTGAAATTATAACTTTAAATATGCTAATTAATTTCCAATCTGGTGCAGATAGCAGTTACCCATGAGGAAATAGACAATTTTATGCTCTGTACATTGCTGGGTGTTCAGCAGCAGCTACTGTCTAAAGAGAAGAGCCTCTCAGAGATAATTAAAGATGGGCTGGAAAATCTAATAGAAAAAGGACTCCTAAAAGGAAGAATATCTGAGAAGGACTACAATTCCAAATCTACACTGACAATCACACCCTTGGGTAAAGCTACATATAAGGGTAAGGCTTTTTCTAGTCTTATAATTAAGCTGCAATGAAAAATAAGTTGCAGAGAAAGAGTTTTACTACATGATGTAGTGGACTGAAATGGGAGTGAAGTAGCTTATCATTTAGTAGCTTATCACATTCATGACTGAATGTGATGGGAATGAAGTGTGATAATATTGATCCTACTGGGAGCAAAACCAGAACTGTACCCCTAAAAAAAACACTTCAAGGTTTGATTTAGTGGTTGTAATCAAAGTGGCTCAGGACCTTGTTTTACAGTTAATTGTTATGAACAGGTTATTGTAAACAGAAGGATTTCTTGGAAAGCTTAAGAGGGAAAGAGGATATGACATGTAGACCAATTGTAATTTAAAAAAAAATATCAGGAAGTTCTGTTTTCCTGTCATATCATAAAGATTTTGGGGTATGGAATGTAATTGAAGTAGGATGAGTCTGAAGGGTTCCTTCAATCTATATTATTGCAGGATTTCAGTAAAGCCAAGGCATTTCATAAGCACTCCAAAACCACACACAACGAACATACATGGAAATAGGTGACTGCCTCTCCTCAGCTTTGCTTCACTCGTGTTATGTTAGAACAGTTACTCAGGTTACAGATATTTCTCTCCTGTTCAGATGATGTAACAAGCTTTTGTGGAAGGTAAAGACAATACTGTTTCCGTGTTAAAATGTATTTCATATCACTCTGCATGCCTGTTTATAATTGTGCTTATTCTTACCCTGTGTGCTGATTCTCTAGGCTCAATAGACTTGGCATACTGCAATCTTCTGTACAGAGACTTGAAGAAGGGTTTGGAAGGGCTGGTTCTCGAGAGCAATCTTCATCTTCTGTATCTGTCAACTCCCTATGATATGACTTCTACCTGTAGCCCAGATTGGATGATATACTTGAGACAGGTGAGAAATTGCTATCAAACATGCATTGGGGCATTCAGTAATCCTGTGTATTAAATTTGGAGGGGGTTTGTACACATTGGACACAAAGTGGGGTAACAGTCTGATGGCAAATACGCTAATTTATTTTTACTGGGGGAACACTAAAATCTGTTTAATTCTGTTAAAATGAGGCATTCAGAAATGGGCATTTACAGATAATTCAGACAGGGAGGGGAAGAACCTTCAGAGCTGGCTGTGACTGGTGACTGTAGTATTACTCTACTGATTCTGTAGAGATACTGAAAAACATTGTTGCACTGTAAATGATACACTTGTGTTTTCTATAATATTAACAGAACTAAATATCTGAAAATTCTTTATATTTATTTTAGTTCAACCAGCTAAGCGCAGCAGAGCAAAAAGTAGCAGATATTGTGGGAGTACCTGAAAGCTTTATTACAAAAAAGGCTTCTGGTCAAGCCATCAGAAAGGTAGGTTGGAGATTCCTCATACTTAAGATGACAGTTGAGTCATTTCATTTGACTGTTTACAAATTCCAGATTATTTTTCTGCTAATGTTGTTTATTGCTGTTCTGATTATTAAATCATTTTAATCACTTTTAATCTCATTGGTTTTTATGTTTTAATGTCTTTGTGTGTAATATAGAAATGTTTTAAAGCTCTGAAGGGAGTAGATACGAAAAGATTTGCCTTGTAGTACCAGCAGAACATCTGCAATGTGATACTGGCTCTGAATTCTAGCTTGTCTTATTTCTAGCATGTGGACAATGCTGTGGTGAACAGGTTCTACCTGACGTTTGTCCTTTATACCCTACTGAAAGACACCAATATATGGAGTGTTTCAGAGAAATTTAATATGTCCCGGGGATATGTGCAAAATCTCCTCAATTCTGCTGCCTCCTTTGCATCCTGCCTTCTACGTTTCTGTGAGGTACTGTGTTAAAAGAATGTAAATAAATTCTTTGTGGCTTAGTTTTGCAAAATCTGGAGGTTTTTTTGTCTTACTTTAGAGCTGAATTACAGGTGTGGTATTTCATATTTCCTGTGCAAAAATGTTTCTTCACATTTCCTGTTCTATATTATTTTTTCTATTGAGCAAAGAATGTTCATACAATGACATTTCTGATAGTAAAAGCAAGCTTTATACACTGAGAATGTGAAAATATACAAATTTTACAGGGCATTGATCACTGCCAATGCTGTTGGTGAAATAATTGAAATAATGCATTGCTTATCCTTCAGAATTGTCCCAGCTTTGGGATGTTCAGCTGAAGAGCACTGAATACACTTCTGCAACTCTCTGGAAGGATGACTAGAAATATTAGTGCTTCCCCCATCTAAATCCCAAATGTATGCTTGTTGCCACAGCAGAGTTTTGTCAGTCATGTTTCCCAAATATAGAACTCTGGAGCTGAGTTTTAGCCATCTTTGTCTCTGCAGGAACTGGAAGAATTCTGGGTTTATAAAGCCTTGCTGACAGAACTTACCAAGCGTTTGACATACTGTGTTAAGACAGAACTCATCCCTCTGATGGAGGTAGCAGGGGTTCTAGAGGTCAGTAAACCTGGCTCCTTGAAACTTTTCAATGTTAACTTGTGTGCTAAATGTTACTCTGCCTTTCAAGTGTATCTGGAAGACCAAGCTAATTTGTAGCTGGGAATTCGGCATAATTCAGTAGATATTCCACAAAAGTCTGGAGGTTGGGGGAAAAGTGATCTGTTGAGGAAATGGGAGCTGGAGCCAATACTTTTCTTCTGGCTGCTGCCACAACAACTATGAAAATACTGTATTTGGACAATAATTTAGCTGTACACTTGATTGGAAAACAGAGTCCAGGTTTCTTTCATTTGAGGACTCTTCAGTTCATGGGAGTAAAGAGGAATAAGAATTTACATATTTAAGTTAGAAGATCCTTGCAGAAATATGCAAAGTCCTGTTGGGAGCTCTGGCTTTGGCAATCACTTGTAGTTCTGCCTGTATTTTAAATAAGAAATTAAACTAGTCTCTGAATCAAAGACTCCTATTAAAATAAAAGCTCTTTTGGGGCTCCAGACCAAGGTTCTACTCTTTGCAAAATGATTTAACTAGCCTGTCCAGCATATTGTAGAATGAGTTTGTCAGAAAACTATTGAATTTAGTGGCAGTGAGGTTTTAATCTGAGAAGCTAAACAAGACAGACACCTCCAAAGAATGTGGAACTGTCGTTCCTGTCAGTGACAGTGAATGCAGTAAACATGGTAACAAGAGAAGATAGCAGCATTGGTATTATCTAGCTCAGAGAAAATAAAGGCAAATGGGTTCCTAAGAGGTGGGTAAGATTGCAGGTGGTAAATCTTAGTGGTGAAGCTGTGCTTTTGGGCTATAAAGATTCTCAGGGAGTATTCATGTTAGAAAAAGAGAATTGGATTGATTTTCAGAATGAAATGTTTGAGGTTGGTGCAGAGATTGGCACTTACCAGTAATTCTTATTTCCTGTTCTGATAATCTAACACAATTTTGTACTATCAGGCACGAGCAAAACAGCTTTACAACGCAGGCTACAAAACTTTAGCACACTTGGCTAATGCAAATCCAGAAACCCTGGTGCGGATGATTGAGCACTTGTCACGACGTCAAGCCAAACAAATAGTTTCATCTGCAAAGGTGAGTTAGAAACAAAGCTGTAAAAACCTGCTTCAGGACTCCAGTATGTCAAAAGTGGATGTTTGATCATGGAATGATATTTAAAAGAGAAGGATTTGGTTTACTAGTAAAGACATTAGTGGATGTTTGTGATCCAAATGCTGATCTCTGTCAGGTCCCAGATAGTGCCAAGTGGTGCTGCTTTTCAGAGGGGAAGCAAAGGGCAAAAATACTTGACAGCTTGTCTGATACTTGAAATGCTCAGTTCTGTCAATATCTCAGGACTTATTTTACAGAAGGTCTAGTGGTAGTTGTGACAAAAGAATAGGTTTTGTAGGCTTGTAGAAATGGAAACCAACAAGGTGCTGGGTTAGCCTCACCTATTTAGGTTGCTTTTGTCATGCCCTTGTTATTCTTTCCTGTCTTTTCCATTTCGAATATGCAGATTCTGTAACAAACACTGACTTGTGTCTAAACAAAAAATACAGGAAGTACTTTATCAAGGGATGGTATTTGGTATTCTCTATGTCCATTCATCATCTGCTGCTGCAATAGTATTGGTTTTATGTTTGATTCTACTAAAAGAGCAAGCTCTCTTAGTATAAGAGAATGGAATGTCCACAATAAAAGGATGGGTGGTTGGTGTAAAAATAAGGCAGTCAGTTAGAAAGTTTTGGTTTGCACATTCTCACAAAGTAAAAATACCAACTTTGGGGGTTGTGCACTTAAAAGGTCACGTTCAGATAATGTCGTTGTAGGCTTCTTGCTGCTTTTTTAGTTTGTTGCTGTGGGATCCAAAAGAAAGGGATATATGCAGATGCCTTATCTATGTCAGTGACAAATCTAGCAATCTACCATACTGTCATGCTCAGATACTAAATTCATGGAGTTTTCTCTAACTGGGAAGTTAGAAGAGTGCTTGCATGGGGTCCTGTTTTTCTCCATGCCAGCAACAAAGCTCAGGGCAGTGGATTAAACAACTGCTGATATCAGCAGTCCTATATGTCTGGTGTAAAATGCTGTAGTAAGAAATTTCAAATAAAAGAAGTTGTCAGCTCAGCAGGCACAACTTGAAAATATTTATTCCAACATGGAAAATAAATGTCTAAGGTTAAAAATGTTCCTTAACAGTTCCAGATGAAACTGTTCATGTTCTGTAAATTTGGTGTATTATGTGATGTCAGAGTCAAGAAAATCATCTGTGTGCTGTATGAATTTTTGTGTGACTGCTTTCTATATGGGTGTACACTAAAGTGCAAAAAAATGCTGGTCCTCGGGGGGAAAGTTGCTGTGGTCCTGGGAGCAGGAGCAGAAGTCCTTCACAGACCCAAGTGCAAGTTTGGAAAGAAACTTGGGTGTTTTAATCTATCTAAGAGTAGTAGGTAATGCTTGTATTTGTTTTCTAATTTTTGTTTCTTTTTCTTGTTGTAGATGCTGCTGAGTGAAAAAGCTGAGGCTTTACAGGAAGAAGTCGAAGAACTCTTAAAAGTGCCAACAAATATCCCAGGGACCCACTGATTGTCATGAAGAAACTCATGAATCCAAAATTTGGATATTTTAAAGTTTTTAACTCTCCTGTTTAAAACTGCTGTAATTTAATAAATATTTAATGTCTTTTGTATACCACAATTTAAAGTGAGTTGTGAATTCAGAATGTTTCCTGGAAAATTGACGTCATTTGAAGGTTTGGATTATGAACTTCTTCAGCAATAGGACAAAAATAATCTTCATTCATCCCTGGTTTTAGACATAGCCCTAGGAGCTCTTTGGGAATTGGACTGACTGCCTCATGTGTGCTTCTGCTGGGAGCTTATGCTTGCAGCATTCTCTGTACTCTAAGTGTAATGGAAGGAGCTGCAATTCATAACAAAGGAGTTGTCCCAGAGTTGTGAAAGAGGTCATAAATGATGCCTAGTTTAAGCCTTTTTAAAAAATGCAGATATCAAATTCATATTCAGCCTGAGATAATTCTTTCAGGATGCCTCTGAAGCAGTCTTCCCAACAGAAGGTTTGCTTTTTTGAAAAGGTTTTTTAATTTCTTGCTTAAATGTGGGGATATAAAAAGATCAAGTTTTAAAGAACTGACATTTGAGAAGCCCTGTCAAGTTCTGAGAGTCTGTGGGCATGTGTCAATCATCCTAGTCAGGATTTTTAAAGGCATCTGAACTCAATTTGCTCCAGCAAAAAGTTAGGCTTCATGAAAGTAGTTTTGAGGATGCCTGAACCTTCCGAGTTGTGACACAGTAAACTTCAAAGCTGGTGCGTAATACTTGACAGTGGCCTGCACATTAAGACAGATTTGAAAGCTAGGGCAGCCTGATGTGTTAAATTACAGAATCACAGACTGGTTTGGATTGGAAGAAACCTTAAAAATCACCTCATTCCTAAGCCTCTGCTATGGACAGGGGACACTTCCACTATACCAGGTTGTTCAAAGCCTTGCCCAACCTGGCTTTGACCACCAGGCATATGGGGCATCCACAGCTTCCTTGTGCACCCAGTGTCAGTGCTTCATCACCCTCACAGTAAAGAATTTCTTCCTACTATCCAATCTAAATATCTCTTTTAATTTAAAGCCATTCCCTCTTGCCCTATCACTGTCTGCCCCTCTAAAAAGTCACAGTCCCTCATTTGTTATAACCCCTGGAGCCTTCTCCATGCTGAACAGCAGCAGCTCTCTCTGCCTGTGCTCATAGGAGAGGTGCTCCAGCCCTCTGAGCATCCATAGCCTCCTCTGAACCTGCTCCAACAGGGTCCATGGCTTTCTTATGCTGAGAACCCCAGATCTGGATGCAGTGTTCCAGCTGGGGTCTCATGAGGGCATGCCAGTAGTTTTGAATTAGGGTAGCCAGTGTAGTGGCACACTTCAACATGGAATTTTTGTGTAGAATTTGGTCTCTTCTCAGTAAAGGAAAAATAAGATTAACCTTAGTTAAACTTGGGAGCTTGATAGTCAGGTTAATTATTTTGGGGTTCTAGAAATAACCAGAAATGTTTCTAAATCCAGTGGAGATGTTAGATGTTGAATGCTTGATAGAAAGTAGTTATGGTGAAAAACTGATGAAAATGCTAATATTCTACTGCTTATTTTGTTATTGCATTAGAGAAATCAGAGGTAGCAATTGAAAAAATTCTTTATGAGCCTTTATTTGGCATAAACATGCCCCTAAACCCATACTTGTGATACTTTGTAGAGGCTTACACAGTTTGGATAAATGCAATATTTGACTGCATTCAGCTCGAAACCAGGTCAGGAATTTAAAACCAGCACTTTTTAGAGGCAGTGTGATTCATTTCCACTGGTACACTGAGTGCCCACAGGGGAATCCTGTTACTGATATTTAAGTGCCTAAGGCACAACTGGATTTGGAAATATGAAAAAATGTGAAGTTGGTTCTCAAGGGTACAAGCAGTATTTGCCATGACTTGAGGCTATATGTAAGTCTGTTGCCTAATATTTTTGACCAAATGATAGATAATATTAAATTCTATGTTGGTTTATTTGTTTTACATTGAAAAGGCAGATGATGCTCACTCCAGCATAACTGGGAATACATATCTAAGCAGGTGATGTAGTACCCACATAAGAAAACACAGCTACCTTAAAGGTTTATTGGTACTTGATGGTGCTTTTCCAAAGCTTGGTACAGTTTTGTGTGGATTTGGCGGGGGGGGGGGAAAGAACCCCAGGAAGTTAATGTTAAATTATTCACTCTGAGTGCTGGGCAATAACATGCTATGGAAATAATCCACTAATTGCTACATGTATTACAGTATAGTTAATGAGTCAGTAACCTCTGTCACAATTCTTTGCATGCTGTTTGTACTTGCATGCTAATTAAAGTGTACATTTTATGTATTTATATAGCAGAGGGGAACAGCAGGAAAATATCATTCCTGCCGCTTCTAAATGTACCTTCACACTATACATAACACTATACGTAACACTCATTACTGCTGCAAAATCAGGTTTTGATGAGATACACATTCAGGAATAAAGTTGAGTATTTCCTACAAATCCCAGAGCTCCTTTAGGAGCTCATAGGAAAAGCTGGTTTCAAACAAGAGTGGTTTTAAATCTGCATAAAGCTGATCTGGAAAGAAAAAGAGGTTGGCATTTATTGTCTCTGCTGTTCTCTTTACACAGACTGTGCTTTCCCTGGATGGATGAGTGCAATTCCCCTAAGGCTTTCTCTGTGACCTTAGCATCAGAAGTGAAATGAAGCTGCACTAATTTGCACTGAAACTTTGCTACATGTAGCTTGTCTTATTTTCCTGAACTCAAGCTTATCAGGCAAGGCAGTACATGTATTTCATACCGCTTTTTATTTCTGAAGTATATATTAGTGTGTGATTAAATGTTTCTCATATAAAGCTGTCTTACCTGGGCTTTTCCCCTGGGTGGAGATGGGAGAGGAGAAAAAAGGAAGCACAACAGATGCTGCTCACAGTATTTTTGTGCTGCCAGATGATGCTCAGTGCTTCAGTGTCAAGTACAGTACCGGGCAGATTTATATACATACATATATATATATATATACACACATATATATTTATAACATGCAGGTGTTGGAATGGGTATGTGTTAGTTTGGTAAACTATGGGAAAACTTATGCTGAGGATGGATGCAAGATATTTTGGAAAGCAAACATTTCTCGCTTCAATGCTTGTATCCTAAGGCCTGTGTTAAAGAGAAAGAAGCAACATTGATGAATTTATCTTATTTCCATGTGATATAATGGTAGATGCTTCAAAGCTAAGTAGGTCATTTAAACACGCTCTGTCAGATGTTCCTAATGTCTTCATAACCCACAGTAAATTGGATCAGAGCTATTGTGTGTGCAAGTCTGTTCAGGTGTAGAGAAATCTTCTGACCTAAAACCTTAGAGCATGTTTCTTAGTCTTTCTTAGTCTTTATTTCTATTCACTCCGCTTTTCAACTTGCCCACATGGATCAATTCTTGTGTTTGTGTGATTCCCTTCCTTCCCCTGAGTCATGATTCTGTGCTTTGAGGAACCCCTGTACATAACCTACTGAAAGTTGTCTGGAAGAGCTGGTAAGAGAGTCAGGCTTAGAGTAATGTAGTTGTTTAAAATGTAGCTGTACCATGCCAGTCGTGGGTGGGGAGATGAAAACCCATGATTCATGGTCCAGGTGCTCATGAGACAAAACAGCCTCGTTTATTATTTAGAACTCACTTAAATACCCAGTTCAAATCTCCCGGACGAGACAGCCACTGGCTGAGATCTTCCTCCCTGCCCAGCTTCCCGGCCAGTGGTGTGGTTTCTTCTCAGCTTGGATGAGGCTGGCCAAGGGTCCCCTGTAACTTATCCAGGGACATGTTCAGGGCATGAACTAGCTGAATTGGATTAGTGTTATGGTCAGATTCACTTCGTCCGGTCCAGACCAGCTGTACTGTGGCAATACCGTGACATTTAGCTGTTAATTTTCATTGTGTGAATGAGACCTATTGTGTTCCTCTGTTCTGGAAAGCTGTTTCCATGTGAATTAGTCCTGCCTAGCTCTCACTTCATCCTTCCTTTTAAAGTTTTGTTTCATCTCTGTGTGCATATCAAAGAGAACTTCTAAAATCTAGACCCAAGGTGTCATTTCCATCTCTGAAGAGACATTGTGTGCTGTCTCAGACTCCCATGACCAGCTGGGTTCAGAAATAAGACCAACAGAGAGTACAGAGAGCTGTGTGCTGTGTCAGGATAAGGTCTGGCTGCAGGTTTAGGGTAGGGAGGAAGGATAGCTCACAAAACCACTCTGATAGGCATCTCTGTTTTTACAGTTTCCATGCTTTCTTGGCATTAGCTTAGCCTTAATGTCATCTTCCTGAGGCTTCTTATATAGAAACAGAGCAGTATTCTGACACAGGTCAGCTCTTTTCATCTGCCCAAACACCTGTGTCATGAGAATTGTTTGCCTTTTGCAGAGGCAGTTCTTCCCTTCTGAATTCCTTTAATATACACAAGGTAAAGCACTGACATATATTTAGATATAGGTATAAATATATCAGTTCTTGGTACTTGCCCAGGAGTAGCAGAGGTGCCCCTGTTAGCAATAGCATGGTGCTGCTGCTGTTAGACAGTTGAAATTCCTGGAAGGTTTTATTTTTAATTCTTTCTAATTATAAAAACCTAGTCATCATCACAGGATGTTTAATGGCATTACTGGGAGAAGAACTGTCTGATAGAAGCTGCAAGACAAAAGCATTTGAATGTCACAAGGCAGGGGCTAGGCTTTATTGAATGAGAAAGAGGGATGGGATGTTTGTTTGGAGCTGGCTTCAAATTACACTCAAGTGGGCTTAAGCCTAGTCCTAATTCTTAACTGCTCTCCTTGAAGCTCACAGGGCATCACTTGAATTCTGCCCTAATTTCCTTAAGTGCAAATGCATCTGTACCAAGCTTCCCTACTCTGCAGTATTTAAAAATGTGTATAAAACCCTGTGAAAAATGCCCAGGCAAAAGCTACCACTTCTCATTTAGTACCTCAAGCTCTTAAACTAATGCTGCAAGGCATTGTTTTCCAGCTACAAGGTTTCATAAGCTGCTAAAAACACATGTGCCAGGCTTTACATACACACATCTGTACACAGCAACTGATCCCAAAACAGCCTTGACCACTTGAAATACACACCTTGTGCCTTTGCTGTGAGAAATACAGCACAGTGGCAAGTGACCCAAAGTGCCTCTTCTCAAAGAAGAACATGGAGGAAATGAAGGCAGCAGGAGGGAATTCCAACAGAAAAAACACTGTGCACAGGCTGCATCTGGCCTGACAGCTCCTGACCCTTTCTGCACTTGTAGTAACAACCTTAGCTAGGTTTGCAGCAATGATTTTTCACACAGTGAACTACATTCTTACATCCTTAGTTTACCCATGAGGCTGGGTAGTTTGTTTGGTGCACCAGTCCTCTGCTGATAGATGAGTTATTCCTTTGGCAGACAGTCACTCCAGCCCTTCCTGGGGCGTAGGCATATAATTGGTGCTGCACCCCCAAAATGGGAAGCATTACTCTGACTAAGATACTGAGACAGTCAGAAGTGTCACTGATGTTTCCTTTTCAGCAGGGCTGTGGATGTGCTGATCAAAAACAGAGTTAATTTCGTCAAGTTCTTCTAGTTCCGGTGGAGAGTTACTTAATAGTACAAAAATGTAGAGCAAGCAAGAACAGAAAGGGCCAGGCAGGCGAGCACTTGAGCCACAGATTAATGCCCCAACTTTGGTGCCTGTGAAAAGCACTGCACCTGAATAAAGTGACAGATTCTCAGCCTGTTTCAGCTGACAGCTGTTTTCAAAACAAACTTCCTAAGAAACGCAGATACTTCAGGTTGAACTGGTGCAGGTGGGAAATAAAGGGTGGTGTTAAATGTAGTTGTTTAAAAACTCTGCAAACGTTTCAGTAGTGTGCACAGAAACTTAGAAACATTCTTGCAGTCCAGGAAGCAAAGTGTATTCTGGGCTGCGCCACAGGGAGAGTGGGCAGTAGGTTGAGGGAGGTGACTGTCGCCCTCTATTCCAGACTCCATCTATGGTACTACATCCAGCCTTGGGCCCCCTAAAACAAGAAGAATGTGGACCTGTTAGGAGGCCACAAAGGTGATCAGAAGGCTGGATCAACTCTCCTTTGAAGAGAGGCTGAGAGAGCTGGGGTTGTTCAGCCTGGAGAGGAGAAGGCTCCAGGGTGACCTTAGAGCACCTTCCAGCACCTGAAGGGATGACAAGACAGCTGGAGAAGGACTTTTTACAGGGGCATGGAGTGGTAGGACAAGAGAGGAATGGCTCTAAGCTGAAGGAGGGTTGGTTTAGACTGGGTGTTAGGAAGAAATTCTTTACTGTGAGGGTGGTGAGGCACTGGCACAGGTTGCCCAGGGAAGCTATGGACTCCTCATTCCTGGAAGTGTTCAAGGCCAGGCTGGATGGGGCTTTGAGCAACCTGGTCAAGTGGGAGGCGTCCCTGCCCATGGTGTAGGGTTTGGAACAACCAACAGCCCAACAACCCCATTCCATGGACTAAGCCATACCTGCTCCATGGCAGCAGCTGGCTCTTCCCAGACAGGCCTCCCCATCAAGACCAGCTGCTGCCAAAGGAGTTTCGGTAGAAACTGGACTCTGCAGGGAGCACCTGGGGGGTGGACCCAGAGCCTGCCTGAATTTTTTTTGTAACAGTAATTCCAAGTTTCATGCCTCTGCAATTAGGACATACACTTGTTCCAACAGTATGGACTGTTGCAACAGTCAGGTTTCAGCCTGACAAGGCTGTGTGCCTGCTGGGACTCAGTTTCCCGCAGTGGAGGCCACAGACGGGGTGCCAGGCTGACATCCCAGCCCTGGAGGGGCAGCGTTCAGTCTGTAGCTATTTTTCCAGCCCACTGAACTGGGTTGTTCACGGAAATGCCCAGGGCCGCTCGGGCAGGGCGGGATTCTGCAGGAGGCGGCTGTAAGGCTGCGAAGGTGTGAGCAAGAAAGGAACCAGCTGGAAACACAGGTTCATTTTGCAATGGTTGAGGCGTTTGGGTAATGCCGGGTTTCGGGTGCCTTGCCGCTGGTTTGAGGCACGAAGATGCTGTTGAAGCCCTTCCAGAGGGTGGGGAAGGTTCTGCTCATGTCCGCGCGGCTCTTCCCGGCGGGAGCGGAGCGCTGCAGCCCCGGGCCCGCCCTCGGCGGGGGTGGTGCCGGCGGCGGCGGAGCGGCGGCCCGGGAGCGGAGGATGCTGCTGCCGCTGCTGCTGCTGCCGCCGCTGCTGCCGCCTCTCCTGCTGCTGCTGCCGGCTCTGGCCGACGGGCAGCGGGCGGCGGTGCTGCGGCTGGGGCTCCGGGGCAGCCCCCGCAGGGAGGTGAGCCCGGCTTTCCTCTCCCTCACCCTGGATGCCAGCCTCGCCCGGAACCCGCGCTATGTCGCCTTGCTCAGGTGAGCCGCCTCTCGCACTGGGCAAAGGATAAAGGGTCTTGTGGGAGGCGCTGAGCTGCGGAGCGAGCTGGGGGGAACGGGGAGTCCCCCAGCCCTGGAATTGGGGTCGGAGAGAGGCTGCTGGATCCCCTCTGCTTCGGGGTTCACTAATTCCGTCTTCCCAGGGCAGAAGGCGGTACCTTCCACAGGTGCGAGCCGCCCCGGCCCGTTCGTGCTCGGGGAAGGAGCGGCTGGCCTGGGTGGATGCAGGGAAAAGTCAACTCGGGGATAGGGAGCCTGGGAGAGGAGCTGCTTTGACAGCAGAAAAAAAAAAAAGGAGAAGGAAATGGAGGGAATTGCGGTTGTCTGCCCTCGAGAAATGGAGGCTTCAGGGTGTCCTTACCTCCGCAAATACCAGAAAAGAGGTTTGTAGAGAGGTGTGGGACAGTCTCTTCCAGCTAACCAGTGGCTGGACGACAGGAAACTGCCTCAAGTTGCACCAGACGGGCTTTAGGCTGGCTATTAAGAAAAATTCCTTTACTGACAGGGTAGTTATGCAATGGGGCAGGCTGCGCAGGGAAGCAGATGGTGAGATCACCACCCATGAAAGTGTTCAAAAAAATGTGTGGATCCTCTAATCCTGCTTTCCCACCACTTGCACGTTTTTCCCCTCATTGGGCTGGTGAGAAAGGTGCCACCAGCTTTACTGGGAAGTGCTCAGGTCTCCAACATACAGCCCCAGCTGCACACCTTGGGGTTCAGCCTGAGGCCAGCCCTGCCACCACTAGGAGTAGGAAATACTTGGTGGCCTCTAATCTGCTGTTTGTCACCACGGAGCAGATAGTGCCTAATATGCCCAGTGCCCTCCAATGACTTGTGGTTTCCCCTAGAGAAGGCTGGCTCTTGGTGCTGCTCATCCTGTGTGGGATGTGAGCAAGTCACAGAATTATGTTCTTTTGTACACTTGCTTTGATAAAGTTAACACCTATCTCAGCAGGGACTCCTAATCCTCCTTGGGTACAAAGGCAATTGCTTTGGCTGTTGTCAATGGAAGTTGGGGCTGATGATGTAAAGTCAGTTTTGCATCCAGCTTCTCAAAGGACATTTATGTTGGCGTTGCATAAACAAAACCAAAAAATCTAGGGGCAGAAGATGTTTAGGATGAAAAAAACAAAGACTATTTTATTGACATTTTGCCTTACTTTGCCCCCAGATTTTGCTTCCTGCCCATGATCATGTTCCCTCAGCCATGTTCTCCCTTCTCTCCACTACATCATCTCCTGGCTCACTTGGCCATCAGTGACCTTCTTGCACTGTGCAGAGGGCTGGGATGCAGATCTCAGCAAGCCATCAGGAATTCCCTGAGGCTACTGGGTAGTTCCAGGTCACCTACTGCAGCATATTCCTCAAAGTGCTTGCCATGCTTACCCTCTACACAGACTATAAACACAGTAGTTTTCTGTTTCTTGGTATTCCCTCCTCAGCAATTCCAAACTGCGTGCCCTGGCAACGGCCCTGTCCCCAGGTTTCCTGAGGTTTGGTGGCACTGAGACAGATTTTCTTATCTTTGATCCCTACAAGGATTCCACTTCAGAAGAAAAGACCCTCTGGGAACTTCAGACAAAGCAAGGTAAAGTGGGAATCAATGTGTTAGTCTTTAAACTGTCCTAGCTTTTGGAGGGTCTTTGATGTAGGATGAGGATGCTGCAAGGGCAGAGCAGCAGCACTGGAGGCCCTCCACAGGGTCAATATTGTTATCATCCATGGAGAGGAGATCTGTGGACTTTCAGCATGGTTTGTGGGAAGAGCTGTGCCAGCTGTGGGAAAGTGAGAAAAGATGTAGGGGAACGTATATTCTCCCTTCCATCTGCTGAGACTCCCCCTTTGCTGCCCTCTGCTCCATGCAGCAATCTTGGGAGCCCCCCCCACTACCTGGGAGGTGGTCAAGTTCAGCTCAGAAGCCATGGCTTCATCATGAAAATTAAGGAACAGATGGAAGAAATAACCTAAGGAAAATAGTGTTCAATCTCTCTCCCAAAGCCAGAGAGCTGGGCTGGGGGTACAGCCTTGCCCTCCTGCTGCTTTGACAGGACAAGTGCAAACCTGCTGGACCCCTGTAAAGTGCTTGACAGGGTGTTTTCTCTTTGAACTTAGCAAAAGTGCATAGCCTCTTCAAGAGGTGCTTGAGATGAAAAGAATCCTGTATATTCCTGTGGCACATAGCACAATTGTGAAATCCTACATTACCGTACGACTTGCAGTGCTCAGTTTTGAAGTCAGATACTTTTCCTCTCATAGCACTTTGCTAAATAGCCACTTCCTGAGACTCTGGCTAATTCCTTCCTCTCTGATTATGGTTTGTTCCTGGTTTGCATGCCAAGAAAAAACATGATCTTTGAAGTCTTATGGTTCCTGTCAGTGAGCCATGCAGGGAAATCAGCACTTTCCCCTGCACAAGATGCATTGCCTTGTTCCTGCCCCCAGCAAGGTGGGTTGTAATCCCTGCCACACCACTGCATGGCAGGTTGGCTTATCTGCTCCTCAGGCATGGCAGCCTATGCTTTGTCAGCTCACTGGAACAAGGGTTTGATGGCTGTGGAAGTGAGGAGTTAATTCCTATTGACCTTCTTCTGCCCTACAGAGGCTTGTGGCTTGAGGCCTGCATTTGCTGCTGTTGAGAAGGTAATGCTGGCCCAATGGCCCAGCCAGGAGAAGCTGATTCTTGCTGAAGAGAACCGGAAAAAGCACAAAAACACCACCATTACAAGTAAGACTTAAACAGGGGAATGCAGTTCTCTGCCCCATGATAAAAGTACCATAGGTTGTTAGGAGCTGGAACCACTGAAAAAGAAACATTTCACCCACTTAGAAAAATATTCAGAGAACTCTTTTTCAACAGACTGCCACCTCACGTTTAATGGTATTCAGCTGCAGAGGCTGGGAGGTTCTCAAAGCTTGTAAGATGTTGTGTATTGAGGCCTGACCTCTTCTGCCTAGCTGGGAAAGTTTGGCACATCTGCAACACCAGGCTAAATACACACAGGCAGTAAAGATAGCTGCTTGGCCAGAGCTCAACTAGCACGCTCTAACCTTGAGACAAACACTCCTCCTTTCTCCTCTGTGCAGAAAATACATTGGATATTCTCTACAACTTTGCAAACTGCTCAGGGTTTCACCTGATCTTTGGACTCAATGCCTTGCTGCGGAAAGGTGGCTTGCAGTGGGACAGCACGAATGCCCAGTCACTGCTGGACTACTGTGCTTCCCAGAGGTACAACATCTCCTGGGAGCTTGGGAATGGTAAGTGCTTGTTGGCCAGACCAGCCATCACCTAGAAAAGTACCACCAGAGGGTATGGGCTGGTAACTTTGGATGTTTTGGATGATGGCACATAAAGGCAAGGTGATGTTTTATTAAGAGATAGTAATGTCTTATGCTGCAGAGGGATTTTACAAGGAGACACAATGAATGAGCAAATTGAGATGATTCTGCTGCTGCTCCTACCAGGGCTTTGAGATGAGTTGAATGATGCCCCACAAGGTGCAGGTTGTCACCTGTGGCTGGGACAGAGTGCTGGAGAGCACCACAATATCCCCTGAGCTTTTTGCTTTCTTGCTCACCTTCAAACCCACACCATGGCAGATCAGGTGAAGCCTTAGGGGACTGGTGCTCCCCACGTGGATGGAGCTGACCCATTTTGTGCCCCAGAAATAGAGCGGGGTGTTGATGTGCATGTGTCTTCCCCAGAGCCCAACAGCTTCCGGAAGAAATCTGGCATCCACATTGATGGGTTCCAGCTGGGGCAAGATTTCATTCACTTACGCCAACTGCTGAATAACTATGCCCTCTACCAGCACGCCAAGCTCTACGGCCCTGATGTTGGGCAGCCCCAAAAGCACACGCAGAGACTGCTGAGAAGGTAGGTGTGTGAGGTTCCAGAAGCACTCCCTGGGGTGGGGCAGGTGTGGAGAATTATGGCTTGTCTGTCCCTAGATGCAGGAGTCATGAAGAGGCTCCAAGGCAGGGGCTGAACAATTTATTTTCCCTTGACTGACGACAACTAAAATCCTACCTGCATGCTTGAGTTCAAGGCCTGAATTCTCAGCCAGGTGAAACTCAGCTGCTGGCAGTACATAAGTGGTCCACATGTTTTTTCATTAAGCACTGGCTCTGGGGTTGTGCTAACAAGGGCTTTTAGCCTGAAAAACACCCATGTGTTACACAAAGATCAATTCATCCAGCAACCTGCTGAGGCAGCCGGGCTGCCCAAAGCCTGCTTAAAAGCCATGGCAAGCCTGGTCCCCATGCATCCACCATCAATACTGCCAGCTGTGGGGAAAGGGGAGGGCTGTGCATGGCACTGCACTGGTGGGAGGGCCATGACCCATCACTGGTACTGCTAATGCCCTGCTCTCTACCATTGCCTCTGGTTGCAGCTTCCTGAAATCAGGCGGGAAGGTGATCGACTCTGTCACATGGCACCAGTAAGTACCACTTGGGTACCACTGTCACTCCAATTACTGCCTCATTTTCTTTAAAAAGTGTCAATTTGAACAAATTATCAATCTCAACAGGAAAGAGGGAGATGAAATGCCCCTTTTGACAGTTTCTCGGGGGCCTCTCCACAAATTTCTCTGTTCAGAATAAGAGATGAATTGAGGGAGCACATTACAGAAATGCTGAAGCCTCCAAAGAGTCTACTTGGTGCAGAGACCCAAAAGCAGTGCTGGGGGGTTGTCACGTAAGCACAGCAGCAGGGTATGCAACATGTGCAAGATGGTAATATTTTTTGCTCTATTTATGTCTAGTTGATAAAAAGGAAAATCCCAGCAGGTCTGTCTGACCCTTGTCCATGGAGAAATGCCAGCAGCCCCTCCTGCTCCCTTGAATTTGTTCTCTGAGTCATTTAAGGTTCTGTGTGGGGAACTCACCCTCAGATATCACACACAGTGCAAACAGCACTGGTACCTGGCCCTTTGCTCCTGTGACTTTGATTTGTAGGTTGAAAATGCTCAAGGGGCAGTGGGATAAACTGGTCCCAGAGCCATGAACTCCACATGTTTGAAAGTAATTTCCATATGAAGGCAGTTTTCTTTCCTGAGTCAAAAGCAGGACATTGACATGCAGCAGTCAGACAACAGCGAGAAAAGATGCACATGCCTATTTCATATATATGTGTATACATAAATCACTTATTGATGTATTTTGAGCTGCTAGAAAGAAATGAAACGTGTCCTTTCCCTTTCCTGGGCTGTTCTTTACTAATTTAGAATTATCAGGTTTTAGCTGCTTGTGGCTGGAAGGCTTCTGCTATTTTTGGTAGGACTGAGTGATGGCAGGATGAAATGCAAAAAACCACAGGGCTCCCAATTTATTTGGACAAATCAGACTTAAAGGCTCTTCTGCTCATGGTGGAAAGCAACCTTCATGCCATAGGGATGCCCACATCCCAGCTCCCTCCAAGTGGCCAAAATATTCCAGCAGATGGACAGATCTGTGATCTGATATTTTTAATATATAAATGATAGAGTAAAGCAAGTAATCATATGAAATTGTTGCACTTCTCAACAAGAGAAGCTGGTTCTTGGTGATGTTTTCCTTATTCTAAATGAGTAGATGCAAACAAACCTATTATTTCTGCTGGTGGAAATTTCTGTGATATCCCACTTCCATCAAAGTAATATATCTGAAAGTCCCTTAAATACAAGTGACAGACATTTGGGAAAAAATTAAAAAGCAGTGGACAGAAAAATCTTGTTGTGGATAAATGTACCAATCAACTGAATACTTTCAGTGGTGTTTTGTACCACTGGTGGTATTCTTACCTAATTTTGGCTATGTTTTTTTCCCCCATTTTTAGTTACTATGTGAATGGACGGAGTGCAACAAGGGGGGATTTCTTGAGCCCTGAAGTGCTGGATACCTTTGCCACAGCTATATATGAAGTCCTGGAGGTGCCTTTTCCTATTCAATCATTCCCATGTTCAGCTTCCAGGGGGTTAGCAGAGAATCCAAAATAAAGCACCATTTCTTACTAGCTATAAAGAGGGGTACTCAAGGCTTGAGTTCTGCTGACATTGTATATGTAAAAAAAACAAAATTAAAATTAATGGTACTAACAATAAATGAGCTCCAACAGTTTGCCATGCAGCAAACATGGTGCCAGGTGCATCACACACCAACAACATTCTCATTTATTGATATAGTAATTACGCAGGAATGTAATTTATGGTTATCCCATTCCCCCAGTGCATTTATTTTGTATTTTGAGATACTGAGAACACTATAACTCAGAATACTCAGTACTACTCAAGACAAGAATAATTATGGGACCTGGATATTAGTGATATTTGCCCTGTTTTACATAGGTAGCAAATTTTTTTCATGGGGGGATGCAAATCTGTTTTTAGTGCTTTTGATCCAAATTTCTGTGACATCCTATCTCAGGGTGTTATCTCTTAAATGAAAACATCCTTTAGCTTTTGGCTAAAGCACAGAATTTTGATTATTTCAGTAGCCAAAAAATTAACTGTTACTTCTTCTTTTTTCTTCCCTAATGCCACACTGGCCAGATTGTGGGTCGGACTGTGCCAGACAAGAAGGTGTGGCTGGGAGAGACAAGCTCTGCCTATGGAGGAGGAGCTCCCAGATTGTCTAACACTTACGTTGCTGGCTTTATGTAAGTACTGTGTCCCAGGTGTAGGGAAATTACTTATTTTTCCAGCTGAATGGGGCTACCCCACAGGAT
Source organism: Parus major (assembly GCF_001522545.3). NCBI lineage: Eukaryota > Metazoa > Chordata > Aves > Passeriformes > Paridae > Parus > Parus major. The sequence goes on along the minus strand of NC_031771.1, from coordinate 9,763,731 downwards.
GAACATGGCTTCCTGGGGAGTGTGGGCAGTTTTTTTCCATCCTATAAGACATGATGACTTTATATCAAGGCCTGGTGGCCCAGCAAGTCAAAGTCTGATAATGACAGGCAACTTTGTTGCTGGTGTGATGATTTCTCACAGCCTTCAGACCACTGGCCAGTTCAGGAGAATCTGCTGCCACTCCTTGTTTCCACCACCAACAGACAGGGGAATGGAGCAACTGCTCCCACCAACCTGGACTTTAAGAGGCAGTCTGAAATGATTTTTTAATGTAATTAATGCAAGACTTGAAGTTAGTTGTGCGCTTTTAAGGAAATCAGCATCACACGGTAATATTTGCTTCCCTGCTTCCTGAGCTGGTTGGAGAGGGGAAACAGGGTACAATTGGGTCAGCACTTTCATCAGTGTGACATTTGCCTCATCTTTTGGCAGGTGGTTGGACAAACTTGGGATTTCAGCCAGGCAGGGGATTGATGTGGTGATGAGACAGGTTTTCTATGGGGCAGGGACCTACCACCTGGTGGATGCCAACTTCGAGCCTTTGCCGGTATGTAAATAATATCCCCTGAATGCACCTCTGCACAGACAACACTGGGCATGGAGGGACAAGTCAGCTATTTTAACAACACCTTTTTTTGCTTGGATGGTCACAGGTATCCTTGCACCTAAAGTTATCTCGTGTTCCACTATGGGTTAATGCATTATTACATATATGTGTATGCACATCAGATATTTACTCCAACTGCAGGGGTGCAGCCAGTCTTCAGCACAGCAGAAACTGATCTGTGGGATATGATGCTCTGGTTTGTATGCAGCAATTTCTGGAGCTCACAAGGCTTTTCTGGATGGACTATTTTGGTTTGATTACTCCTCAGCTGAGTGATGAGTAGTTTATAAACAGAAGTGAAAAGAGATATTAAAATCACTTATATTCCATGTGAAAACCAGGCCAACATGAAGTCAAGACTCAAGCATTATAGGTCTTAAGCATATTCATCCTGCAGTGATGGCTGAAGGATAATTAAATTTAAATATACATATACATATAGTTTGATTTATTAGGAAATAACGTTTTGCTGTGATGAAACTTCATTATATGAACTCTACATTGTTCTTGCACATACAGCACATTTCTTTGTACTACTAGCACTTAGATTGGGGTGAGAGGACAGAATTTTCCCATTTAGCTTTCCTCTCATTTTTCTGCTTCCAAATGGTGATTTTCACAGGTGGTTATAGAGCCAGGCTGAAAGAAAACCCAGCACACCGGGATTTTCCATCCTACTTGCTCAGCTGCTTCCTATGCTAGAGGCTGCATCATGAGGCTTGTGGCTTTAGGCTTTTCATTCCCTCATTTAAAATAGATTTAATTTGTGTTGAAACCGTGTGCCTTGTTCCTCACCTACTGGCAGTACAGACTACTAACTAAGCCAATGATGCTTCAGAGGCAGGGAAATCCAAACCCAGGTGCATCAGCTGTAGTTAGCACAGAAATGGGGAAGCACAAATGTGTCAGAAGGCTGCACTTCCTTGCAGAGGGATTGAGCATGAAGGCTGATATGAAAAGTAATTTTCTGAGCTTGTGGTGAGTCAGAAGAAAAACACAACAGTTTTCCTCCTAAGAAAACCTCAAAAACAGATGAACTGGGAGAAGCTCTTTGAAAGTCTGGAAAGACCTGAAAAAATGAGTCTCTACTGGGAATCATCCTGCTCTGAGGCATCATCTTGGGGTATTAGAGGATGCATTTGTGACTCAGGTTCAGAAATCAATCCTGAGACCTGTTGAAAAGAAAAATGTTAAGGAAGGGGATTGAAGTTTAGGAGCTTCTTCCTGGTTTTGCATCTGTGCCTTAGGTATAAGCTTTCCTGCAGGAAGAACAGCTCACACCCCTGCATTCAGCCCCAAGGTTCTGTGCACCTGGCAGAAGAGCAATTCCAAAATGCAAACAATCTCTCCCTGAGAGAGCTCTGAGAGCTCCATGTGAAGGGGAAAATTACTCTTAGGTACCTTGTAAACACAGCTGCTCACAGTCAGGGTTTCCCTTTTTGCTATGGTGTTTTTGTGAATTTAAGTACATGTGGTGAAAAGCTTGGTAAAGCAAAAAGTTATGGGGGAAAACCCCTTGAAATGAGCTTCAAAATGAAGGTTAGATTAAGCACTGTGTGGAGCACCTGGCCTGTACACAAATGTTTCCATGTGTTTTTGTGCCTCCTAGGACTACTGGCTCTCACTGCTCTACAAGAAGCTGGTGGGTACCAAGGTGCTGCAGGTCAGCCTGGCAGGAACCAACAAGAGGAAGCTCCGTGTCTACCTCCACTGCACGAGCAGTCTCAAGTAAGCCTCCAGAAAGGGCAAAATATCCCAGAAACTGAGCCTGTGGCCGGCCCTGGGCCAACAAATGCCATTTGGGATAGTGCAAGGTCAAACATTCTTCTGATCCCCACCATCACCTTTTCTTGCCTTGCAGCCCGAAGTACAGAGAAGGGGATGTGACGCTGTTTGCTTTAAACCTCTACAATGTTACCCAACATTTGGAGCTACCGGATTACCTCTCTAGCAAGCACGTGGATCAGTACCTCTTACTGCCTCATGGCAAAGAGAATATTCTTTCCAGGTAAGATGCAATTCCTCCAGTCCCTGAGGAAAAGACTGTGAGTAGGCTTAGATGGTCTTTAAAACCTCACCTTATCCAATTTGCAAGCAGAAAGAAGAGGTTACCATTCAGTCATCTGGGGTTTTTTCAGCAAGATCTGACTTAAATCAGGTCTCCTAAACTCAGGCTGCTGAAAGCTGTCTAAGTTATGCAGACATTTACTTGATGTTAATTTGGAAATTTTTCCTAGCAGGCTTCAGTGTTCTTGACCAGCTGCTGAAGTCCTGGTTTGTTGGGTTGTGGGTTTTTTTTGCATAAACACAGGTATATTGCTTTCCCAAGTGCTGTCTCCTGATTTACAGCAATGTGCTCAGGCTTCATATGTTGGTGGGGTCTTTTTGTTGTCATTGTTAATGCATCCACAGGGAAAGGATCTGCTCTGTGCACATAAAAGAATATTAATATTTTTAGGAGAAAAAGCAATAAAAAATTGTACTTTTCAAAGCCTGTTTAGCTGTTGACCTCACTGGAAGAGAAAGAAATGTGCTTTTTAATGTGCTTGTGCTATCACTCTGAAGGGTCCTTGCAGTGGGAGTGCTGCAGATGTCTGTACATGTGTTTACACACACATTCAAGGGAAGTTTAGTTTGGCTTTGGGCTGAGTTAATGTTTATACTCAGGCTCAGAGCAGTCTGGAAAACAGAGCACAGCTGCCCAGACAGTCTCTGTCCCTTTCCAGGTCCATTGAGCTGAATGGCCATGTACTACGGATGCTGGATGATGAAACACTGCCCGAGCTTATGGAAAAGCCCCTTCGTCCCGGCAGTCTACTTGGCCTTCCAGCCTTCTCCTACGGCTTTTATGTTATCAAAAATGCCAAAGCTATTGCTTGCATTTAAGTGGTCAACACACACACTCAGGATAAATGTAAAGCATTTGGCTAGCAGGAAATTCTAATCCTAGAAATTCACATTTCTGCCACAGGATTTAATTCTTCTAAGGGCTGCAAATGTTGCAGCAGTAGTACCACTGTGAGCTGGGGAAGACATAAGGTTTCCACTGGGTAACTGGTACATGAAAGATCCCAGGAGAATTATCCAGGTAGAAAAAGACCAGGCAGGGGCTGGTTTTACTCTTGATCCAGCCTGTCACTGTGCTTGAGCATGGAACTCCTCTCCACAGCATGCAGGGAGCTTCTCACACTGCCTGGAGCCCTGCCAGCCCATGCACTGCAGCCTCCTCTCTCCTTCTTGTTTCTGCAAGCGCAGCTCCTAAAGCAGTTTCTTCAAAAGCTTGCCTTCAGAAAGGATGAGCAGAGTTTTTATTTGAGCTGTACAGCTGTGACTTCCCACCACGTGGGGAAGCCTGAGAAGTGGTTGTGGTTGCTGAGGGTATTTTGGGGTGGGAAATGTAGACACGCAAAGCAAACCAAGGTCAGGGTGCTTGCAGGGGCAAAGGCCTTGCAGAGAAACCAGATCGTCCATCAGATTTAGGGAAATGACACACATTTTTCTCAAGCTATGGGTCTTCAGTCACAAGATGGAGCTGTGGCTCTGTGCTTTCCAAAGGCGAGTTGGCACAGGAAATACAGGCTGTTTCTGTAGGGTGGTCTACCTCTGCCATCACACACTTCACCCCTGCAAGGAAAGGAGAGGAGCCCACCAGGCCCTGGTAATAGCCCTCTGTGCTCAGGGGGCTGCACAGTGAGCGCTTGTGACTCCTGAACCTGTACCACCCTGCAGGCAGCTCAGCTGGAAAAGACTTCCTTGAATCTATGCACAGGTAAAGCTCTCTGTGTCATACTCCCTAAGGCACTCAGGTCTCTTCCATCCTTGGGGAAATGGGATAGGAAAGAGGCTGAGGAAACCACTCATCCCTCAACCAACAGAAGGACATCAGTGGCCTTGGATCATCCTGGGGACAAAACTGCCCAGCTGACATCCTTCTTACTGGGAAAACAGTTATGTAGGACAGAAATCTGTGTTGGTGGTAGCTTTTCTCCCCAGCTGTGCCTTCCCCCTGTTGCAGTTGGCTGTACCAACAATAGCTCCCTGTGGCACACAGGCTGCTGGTCCCCAGGGTAACAAAAACCCTCGGACAGTAGCTGTGGCCTCCTGCATACATTTATTTGCATCTGCTTTTCTTGAAGGTATGTAACCCACACCACTCTCAATGCCTTATGATATATTTATGAGCACAGCAGGGAAGAACAACCCCACACTACTGTACTTCCCTTTTTAAGCTTTAAAAAGATGCTACCAGCTACATGGGTTTTAATGCAGGGCAGGGAAACTTTTTTTAATGAGAGGACTTTCAAAACTGATGTGCTTTTGTAGCTGTGATGAAAACCAGCACACTAAAAAGGTTATACTTGATTTCAGTGTATCAAAGGTGTGTGCATCCCCAGAGCAGGTGCATTCTGTGAAGGGTTATGTATCAGGGGACAACATAGATCAGAATGAGAGAGGCTGAGTTTGTTTACATTGTCCAAGTTCCATAGAGAGTGTAAGATGGAAAATCTTACATACAGTCAACATAAAGCAAATAATATATTATTATTATTATAAAAATGTAAGTTAAAACTAAAATATCAATGTGATTATTTGCCTGGTAGCTTCTTTTTAGAACTTTTCTAAAAATTTTGTTTATTCCAATGCTTGTGAGTTTTGTATTTGAAGATTTTAATTAAAGTGATTTATATCAACTTTTGGCAATCTTCATTTTTTTTAAGACTCCTTTTTGACATGCTGATACCAGGACACTCCCTACTTTTCTTTTGGTCATAACAGTTTTTTGGTTATCAACAAGAATACCCAAGTACACAGAAATGGAAGAAATCCTTTGCAGGTTGGTGTGTTTCAGTTGTGTTTGCCCAACCAATTCAGAGGCCCTCCACCCACTGTGACTCAGACCTGATAAATGTGATGGTGGCTGGCACACAGGAACGATCAGGAGGGGCCCAGGGATGTTTGCACATGCAAATGACAGCTGCTGCCAACCATGTCTCATTCTCTGAGCTCTATTCTTTGTGGTGGGGTGGGGAGGTTTGACTTACGGCTCAGTAACCACCTTTCTCTTTACAAAGTGTTGCACAGTTAGCTCTATACAAACAGAGCCAGAGGGACATTAGTGCAGGGAACAGGAAAGATGCTGGATCCCAGCACTCCAAGGAAGCTATGGTCTGAAACACAGATGAGCATCACCCTCATAGGACCAATGCTTGCCCCAGCCTTATCTCTGGGGCTTTTATTCCTCTGAGAATGCTGTAAATCTTGAGGAATTTAATATATGTGTGTACACTTATTTGAGAACAGGGAGAATCATATGTCACACTCATTCTAATTCACTTTTGCCCTTTTGACTCTGGAGGTCAGATTACTCACACTGGATTTGCTGTAAATCAGTTCCTGGAAGGTGGAGTAAATTGCATCACACTTTGGTACAGGGGATCATTTGGTGTGTGTGAAAATAAGGAAACTGAAAACCTCCTTAGAGTCAGGGACATTTTGAGCATCCACTCAGATTTGAGTCAAACAAGACAGCTGGGCTTTATTAGACTGAAATGAGCTATTCCCTAGATTATCTTTCAGTGAAGGGCTGAGTCACTTTATTATGAATATAAATACAGTGGTAGTGACTGCAAAAATTTACAGTTTTACTTTGTAAAAGTTTCCTTTTCTGCTCTACTTTCATGAGCTCCTTAAAAATTTTCTGCAGACGGTCCAGGGTTTCCTTGCCACATCACACATAAAAAAACCCCGAAGCAGTGTCTGTAGAGGAACATCCACCTGGTGACAATCAGAGCATCCATGTTCCTATGGACATGGCAGGCAGAGAGGCTGTGGGGATTCATTGCCAAGACCCACTATTCAAACACGCCTCAGGTACTTGTCTGTATCTGAATAAAGCCCATGATGACCTTATCAATGTGAAATGGAGTCTAGATAATTAGTTACTCCTCATCAGAGTTGAGCAACTCTTTCCTTTATGGTCCTGTGCAAATGGTTTTACTGCTGTACTCCAGCAGTACTGAAGTACTGCTCATTAAAACAACAAATGGCAAAACATTAGTCACTTCTCCACTACATTAACATTTCACTTCCTTCTGCTAGTCAGCATCTCGGGAAATTGAAGTTCAAAATGGTTTCCATTGTTTTCTACCAGTGTGCGTCGTTCAAGCTGAAGGAAGTGCGTAATGCAAAAAAAAATAAAATTTATACTCTACAGGGACAGCGAATTCCCCAAAGTATCTTTCAGCAGCCGATCTGGGGACATTTTGACACAGGAACTATGCCATGCGAAGCAAAGGTTTTATGGCTCTGTCCTCTGCTCTCTGGTTTGTGCAATAACTCCTAAGTTGGTGTTATGACCCTGAAGGTTCTGAAGGTGAGGTAACTGAGGTGGTTCTTAATAGGTACCTTGGGGTGGATAAGGGCGAAATGACACTTGAATGACCAGTGTCAGCAGATTTAATTTAGAATGATGGAAAGGAAATATGCAGCCGTTTTGGTTATTATCTATAGAAATATCACAGTAGAAAAGCATAAAGATATAATTTAAGAAAAAATATGATGAAAAGAAAGAGGACAGGATAGTTCAGAGAAAAGATAAGAAAGGAATGAGAATGTGTCTTTACAAAGAAACCGTGAGTCTCCCTTTAGGAAAAGCTAGATACTGATAGGTGAAAGCAGCAATGGGAGTAACCATAAACTTCAGAAGAATGTTACTAATTGACACAGACTTGCTTATCAGTGTTAAATCCCTGGACCTAGAGATACAAAGGTGGGGGGAGGGGAGGTGTTGTGCATATTAGACTGAGTTACGTTCTAGGTGATTAGGGCAGCCTGTACCTCTCAAGTAGCTCAGTCAATGAGGAAAGGAAGAGGGTCATGAGGCGGGGAAAATAGGATTAAAAGGAAGCTCTGCTCTCCAACAACTTGACAGACTCCAGGGGAATGCCCCATGGCCTCTCCCTTTATTCGAATAAAGTTAGAGGACGTCTCTGCCTCCTTTGGACATAAACCTCTGCTGCTGTGAATTTTTCTGCACAGATAACACCTGTGGACCCAGCAACAAGACTTGATTGATACACTGAATTTTCATGTGTGATGATCACGATCTTGATCCTTCAGGGGTGGGGAAAGCCCCTGAAACATGGGTTAATACACTATCGGGTTCAGGTGGGAATGCCCAGGTGCCTCCCCTCTAGCTAAGCGAAGGTGGGTTTGTTGTGGCCATCTGCGCTGCTCTTATGCAGGCCTGAGGTTCCCAACACACACCACAAGCCCTCTCCTCCTTCCCTGCGGCTCGGGGAGTGCAAACCCGCCCCAGCCAAGCGCCCGCTACTTTTGCATCTCGCTGATTGTTGGAGTCATTAAGCCTCGGCATTTCAGTCCCTCACACAGTGGGAGAACTGCGTGAGCGAGAAGAGATACAAAGGCCACATGGGAAATCTCATATATATATAGATATAGAAATATATGTATATATGTGTATATGTGTATATATATATATATATATATACACACACACACACACACACACATATACATATATAAATATATATAACCTGCAGTGAGGAAAGGTCTGGGAGATGACACGTATGTGTCAGGAACACCCCGGCGCGGGGCGCCTGAGGGCGCGGCGCATGCGCAGCGCTGCATGACCCCCCCCCCCCCCCCCCCCCCCCCCCCCCCCCAATCCTGCCGGTAGCGGGGCGGCGCCAAGATGGCGGCGGTGCTGCTGGCGCGGCTGTGCCGGGACATCCCCAGGTTCCGGGGCATGCCCGGGCTCCGCGCCACCCGCCTGCCCCTCGCTGCTGCCGCTGCCCCGCCGCTGCTGCTCCGCCGCCCCGCCGCGCCTCTGGGGCCGCGCAGCTTCTCGGCGGCCGAGCTGGTGCGCGCCGCGCCGGCCCCGCTGCAGCCCTACCTGCGGCTCATGCGGCTGCACCAGCCCGCCGGTGAGCGCGGCGGGGAGGATCGAGGCCCCGGCCCACCCTGGCCTCCCGTTCCCCGCTGATCCCGCCCGCGGGTTTTGTGTCCCCGCAGGGACGTGGCTGCTGTACCTGCCGTGTACCTGGAGCATCGGGCTGGCGGCAGAGCCCGGCTGCCTCCCGGACTGGCGCCTGCTGTCCCTGTTCGGCGTGGGAGCCGTGCTCATGCGAGGGGCCGGCTGCACCATCAATGACATGTGGGACCGCGACTATGACAGACAGGTAGAGAACCATGGGGCAAGGCTGCTTATACGAGCGGGCAGTGGCAGGACAAGGGGACATGCTACAAACCGAAAGAGTAGGTTTAGATTAGATATTAGGAAGAAATACTTCACTCTGAGGATGGCGAAGCGTTGGAACAAGTTGCCCCGAGAAGTTTTAGGTGGCCCATCCCTGGAAGTGTTCAAGGCCAAGTTGGATGGGGTTGTGAGTAACCTGGTCTAGTGAAAAGTGCCCTGCCCACAGTATGAGGGTTGGAGCAGGGTGATCTTTTAAGGTCCCATTCCAACCCAAGCCCTTCTGTGATTCAGTGAACCAAGCAGATGCCCACTTATCTCCATCATCACAAAATCAACAGAATTTTTAGAGTTGGAAGGGACCTCGAGAGATGATCTTGTTCAACTCTCTTGCCAAGGCCAACTCATCTAGAGCAGGTTACACAAGAACACATCAAGGTGAGTTTGGAATGTCTCCAGGGAGGAAGACTCCTCTTAACCGATGCTGTTTTTTCTCAGCCGAGCACCAAGGATCCTGAAGGCACTGAAGTACATGAACATCACCAGTGATTCCTTGCTGAGTGCAGACTCTGGATTCAGGAATTCCTTCATGTTTCTGTCTGAGATACATGCAATTAATTTGTCTACATTTCCTCCAAAAACACTGTATTTCATACAACATTTCTCTGTCCAGGACTGTAATAAGTCTTCTAGAATACTCATTGCCGTGTAAGATAGAATACATGCTTTTGTCAGCTGTTGACAGTACTTGAACAAGTTTATTTCCCAACCTTGTTTTGCATAACAGAACAAGCCAAATAACACTTTTTTGCTCCACTTGCTAGTTACAATCTATCCAAGAACAACTTTTTTTTTTTTCCCCCCTTAATTTTAGGAGCACTGTTTCCTTGTATTGTTGTATTGTTTATTTTGGGTGTTCAGAGTATCATGCCCAACCCTCAGCTAATCCCTCTCCACTATGTGATATTTTTCCTTCATCATCTCCCATTTGTTCAGAAGAGGCAAATAAGCAAAAGGCAGTGCCCAGTGTCAGTTCTGAAACATGCACAGGTGCAGGCTTGGAGGGGAACATCCTTGTGATATGTCACTGTTTGCTCCTCCTGTCTTTTGTTCCTATATTACTCCTGTAGTTTTGGGGGTTGGGTTTTAGCCCTGGAAGACACAGAATAATGGGGCAATCCAGTATGTGAAGTTCTTAGTATGGCACTTGTATTTGTGCTGTGGGAAGGCAGGAGTCAGGATTCGGTTTATGGCAGCTTTGGATGGTTTAGGGTTTGGAAGGTATTAACTATATATGCTAAACAGATTTTATGTGGGGGTGTGATAAGTGAGAGGGAATTTCAGTATAATGATTTAATTTATGCATTATGTGATGTGGTCAGATGGAAAGTTTTGAAAATTGCCTGCACAGCTTTTTCTGGGGTACCTTAAAATGTTGCCTTCAACACTTGAGCTAGAGGCCAGGCCAACAGGAGGATGTTGGCTGGTGTAGGTGATGGTGGTTTGGGGTTTAGATTTTGTATAACTGATTAATTGGGTCATGTTTTTGTAAGTTGAAACATCCCATGTCTGGTTGCACTATGCAGTGGAATTGGTCACAGGTATGTTAAGTGCATGATTAAACTCCAAAAGCAGTATTTGGTGTTAACATAACATAATGTCAGGGGGAGAACAAGCTAAAAGAGTTTATTTGGATTCACATTATTCAAGCATAGGCAAAATACTTTTTATGTACATAATATTCTATAAAAAGTTGGCTTTTGAACCTCTTTGAATAGACTTGACACCATTTTCACAAAGATACACAATTTCATGGAATTCTTAGGGTTGAAATGCATCTCTGGAGATCATCCAGTCCAACCCCTGCCAAGGCAGGGCCACCTGGAGCAGGTGACACAGGGACACATCCAGCTGGGGTTTAGAATGTCTCCAGGGAGGGAGACTTTACAGCTTCCCTGGGAAGCCTGTTCCAGTGCTCTGCCACTCTCAGTGTAGAGAAGTTATTCCTCATGTTGAGGTGAAATTCAGTCACTTGGAGTTTTTTTTTGCATTGGTTACCTTTGGCAAGTAACTCACCATTCATTTATTTTAACTTTTTTTTCTGATAGTTGTTTCTTTCTTCAGTTTACCTTGTATGATTTCTTGTTCCAGACACAGTTTCTAAACTCCATTGTATCCCAGCTGGGATTAAATTAATTGTCTTTTCACAGGTATTAACTCCACATCAGTGGGACTGGATTCTGAATATGCCATTAGAGAGAAACAAAAATAAACAGAATTAGGGCCCTTCCATTTCTCTTCAGAAAATAGGAAACAAACATTGTAAATTGCCCATCAATTAGAGATGTACCTGGTGGTAATATTATCTCCATTTTTTTAGGTTGCAAGGACAGCAAGCCGACCCCTGGCAGCTGGAGATATCTCCACTTTTCAGTCCTTGGTTTTTCTTGGAGGACAGCTCAGCCTGGCGCTCTGTGTGCTTTTGTGTCTGAATTACTACAGGTAACGTATGAATTCTCTTTTGGTTTTTAAAGTCTGGCTCTGGGTCCTAAGTTAAGCACCGAGATTTTTAGAAGAAAAGGTGTTGGAGTCAGAGGGAGGAGGTTATTAGTCGTGGAATTGTAATTGAGAGGAAAAGAATTAGTTCAGTACTGTGCACCACTCCTGCAGTGCTGACTTTATCTACTTATCTACTTTATCTTTTATCTACTGATCTTTAGCCTAGCAAACAATAATCCCCTTGGTACTTTTTACAGTATCGTTCTGGGAGCAGCCTCTTTATCCCTTGTGATCACCTACCCTCTGATGAAGAGAATAACATACTGGCCACAGCTAGTTTTGGGTGAGACGGAATATTTTTTCTTTTTTTTTAATTTCAGCTGTTGTTTTTAGGGTGTTTTATAAATTAGTACTTGAGCTTTAGCAATCTGAATTTTTATAAGTTTACATCAAAATAGAAATACCTTACAGACAAAGCTCTGTTGTGCCACAAGCTTCCTAATTTATGACGGGCATCATTGTTTATGTGAGGCTTTATTTTTTTTTTATTTTGGTTAGAAATCAGTTCCTTGTTTTGATGGAGTGATAGAAGGAAGAAGAGTAGGGGAGAAATAAATGTTTGTCATTTGAGAATGAGCTATAGTTTTGGGGTTGTTTCAAAACCCTTCTTAAATACAGATTTGTCTGTACAGCATTTCAGTCTTCAGCTTCTAAAACAACTCCTGAACAGATACTGATGTTGCTTGTATTTTAGGTTGAGCTACTAAAACATATCTGTGCATATTGGTTCTCACATTCCAGCTATCCTCAGGGTTTTTTTTTACCAAAATTGTCATTTTCAGCCTAGAAGTACTGTAGTTGGCTGCTGTATATTGTTTTATGGCCAGTTATGCTGACATCTTTTGTTACACTGACATCTGAGCATTTTACCTTCAGACCTGTTGTTTGAGTATTCTGAAACAGTTGTGTGCAAATGTTTCCCTACACTAATGAAGTCAAATTCCAATTAGGGAAGAGCAGCATATGTATTTTTCCTTGTGTGTCCAGAGTATTTAATGTCAAATTATTTATATTTATTACCTGCCTGAAAATAAGTGGTAGAAAAATAGAGATGTTGGTATTATACAAAAAGCTGCTGATATGATACACTCTCAAATAAATCGTATTTAATTGCTCATGGCATTCTTGTAACTTCTTCTTTTTTTTTTTTTTTAAATTCTCTTAATGTTTTTAGGACTTACGTTTAATTGGGGAGCCCTTCTTGGCTGGTCTGCCATCAAAGGGTCGTGTGAGTGGTCTGTGTGTTTGCCCTTGTACTTTGCTGGAGTCATGTGGACAATGGTGTACGACACCATTTATGCACATCAGGTAGGGTAACAGTGAGACAGTTAAACAGTGAGACATTCCAGATTAAACACACAACTTTGTGAGTTTCATTTACAAATTAGTTGTTGAACAGCACAGCTAACCCCTTGCAGTTCTTCACCCTCAGCTGAGCTGAAGCAACACCAAAGAAGTTCCAGCCCTTCGATGTTTTATTGCTGTTTGTCAAGATTTTACAAATCAGGTGGAAAGATGGAAGTACAATGCCCATTGTCCTCTTATGCGTCTTCATTGTGTAAATAACTTTGACGTTGGTATTAACTCTTGGCTGTTAAAGCAGATCTAAGACCAACCTTCTAGTTTAAATTTTAATGTGGGGACCTACAGCTGCCCTTTAATTGGGTTCCTAGTAAGAAGCATTGGAAATTTAAGCAAGTCCCTCATTTTTTTCTTATGAACTAGCATTTAATAATGGATTTGGTGGTAATTCATCCTTTTGTTCCAGGATAAGAAGGACGACATCATGATTGGTGTGAAGTCAACTGCATTGCAGTTCAAGGAGGACACGAAGCAGTGGCTCAGTGGCTTCAGCCTGGTCATGCTCCTGAGTTTGTGTGTGGCAGGGATGAATTGCAACCAAACCTTCCCGTATTACTCAGCTGTGGCTGCTGTAGGGGCTCACCTGGCACACCAGGTTTGATGGATTTATTTATACTTTTTTCATGTGGGAGTTCTTACTAAGAAGTCAAAGGGCTTTTCAACCCCCATCAATTAATGAGCTAGCCATGAAAATCAGATCGTGTAAAGAGAACTAAAGTCTTCTGACAATAAGCTTGGTCTTCTTAAGTGCCTTTTGCTTACCTTTTGGTTGAGGAGACCTTCAGTCCTGACCACAAACAGTGGAGCACTGAGTTTCAGTCTGTTTGTAACCAGCAGAAGTGCCACACGTTAAACTGTGATCTCAAGGAAAGGGTTTTCTCCTCACTGCCAGCAGCAGCTGCACCTCAATGTGCTGCAAAATACTGTGGTTTTGACTGCTCTTATTCAGCTCCTTCAGTGTCTGGCACACATAATAGATGCTAATGTAATAATTTTATGTTAATTGACAGTTCTAAATGGTTCTCTGTAGCAGAGAACAATCCAATTCAGTCTTGTAGTTGCAGATGTTTAGAAATTTTTATGACTAACAGAAAGAAATTAGCTCTTTCAGTAAAGGATGCAGATAGGATCTTCTTACCTTGTTCTTTCTGAACCTAACAACTGTGTTACACAGTTTTGTAGTAAGTGACAAGTCAGTCTATTAAAAAATTTATTAGCAGTCTTGATAGGTAAGTGATTGCAGAGGTTTGTATATTGCAAGGAGTAAAACCATTGGTAGTCTGAGCACTTAAATCTGTGGTAATATGGAACTTTTTATAAAGTATATTGGTCATATGTTGCATTTTAATGGGTGGAGCTTGTGCAGGTAATGGATATTAAATGTATCTCTGGGTAAGAGAATTCTTGTGGTGATGTAGTCTGGCACTCAGCCATTGTTTTCATAGTGACTGTGTTTGGAAATGTATGAGGGAAAGAATGCTACATCCACTGCATGATCATTTACAGTTTGAATTGTTAGAGAGCCTTTATGTTGTAGTTTTGGCATGAATGGAAACCACTTTTAAGGATCTTTATGAGTAAGGATGCAGACTCATGAGTGTAAGTGATGGAGAATTCACAATTGTGTGGACTGCCACAGTCACAAAAGCAGAACTGTTCTGTGTACCACAAAGTAGCTTCTTTTGGGGGGATTACTTTAGTATTAGTCCTGCTTAAACATTTTCATGCTTATCTTCTTATTCAAGATTTATGATTGTATTCTTAATTGAGTTTAGAAAGCTGAGTAAGATGCTTGAGGACCAGGATTTCCAAGATTTCCTTGATTCACTGAATTTTTGCCTGAGGCAGAGGAATTTGGGTCATGATGATGTCAAATTATATCCCTCTCAAGAAGCGTGCCAATAGAAAAATAACATCTTTTACTTTCTTTGTGTTTCTGAAAGAATAGCTTGGCTGCTGTTGAGTTTAATTTGTCAGTTCAGTGTTTCAAGTTCCCAGTGTCTGAGAAGAGGACAGGTTCTTAAGGGTGTGGATCACATCATATTTTAGAAGCTTGTGAAGAGTATTTTGATTATTTGACCAGGACCCAGCCCTGATTTCTCTCTACAACCACAAATGAAGCCGATTTCCTGGGGAAGGTTTCACTTCTTTCAGTCAAATACTTTGTTTAACTTTTTCAAAGACTGAAGTTTGGTTTGAAGTTTTAGGGGCTCCTTATCTGCTATTCCTTTCACTCACTTTGCTCAACATTCCCTCATGTTATCGTTCTCAAGACTTGCACCAAATGGGTTTTGGGAATATTTGTTCCTGCTAATAACAGCCTTGTGGGTCGTTTTGTTCAGTTTGGTTTTGTTTGGGATTTTTTTAACTTTTAGTTGTGACTCACAGCAGAGAGCTGCCATGCTGGGTAAGCCAAGCCTTGCTTCTGGCCACTGTTGCAGGTGTCCTGATTCAGAGAATTGCATGAACTTGGCTAAGAGCAACTGAACTGAAACCAGCCCTGTGTGGCAAGGCAGGGCTGGCACTTCCCTGTGCTTTCCAGTTACCCTGGTTCACTGCTGATTCACCAGTGCCTTGTTTCTATTGAAACATGGAATACCTTGCAGCAAAAATGGAAAAGTGCATGTTCTGCAGGGGCTCATTTTAATTTAAAGTTACATTGAAGAATTAGGTGGCAACCTACTGAGGAAAATCTTAGAGACTTATTTACATGCCCAGATATTTTTGCACTTTCAAATATCAAACCAGACACACCAGTAACTGGGTTGTTTATACAGTCTTCCATTGAGATGGTCTGGGAATCATGCTCATATAAGTTCCTTGATTTTTCTGCTGTATGTTGAAAAAATCTGTCAAACACAGATGCCAGTTATGCAAAAAAAAATTAAGCGCAGAGTATTCCTGTTTCTTGTGGAGGTAAGGGTAGACTTTAGAGCTTAAGGATAATTTTTTTAAACTTGCAGATCATATTGTGATGTGTCAGATATTTATGAGTCTGTAGAATAATAATCCTCTAATGTTATACTGTGCTTTTGCAGATTTACACTTTGGATATAGACAAGCCTGAAAACTGTTGGAAAACATTTGCTTCAAATCGTACTGTAGGAATTCTGCTCTTCATAGGGATTGTGCTTGGAAATCTGTGGAAACAAAAAGACTTAAAAAGTGTTGAAGACCCTTCAGAGAACAGATAGTTGAAATCACCATACTGATATTTTAGTCTAACTGAAGTGTAAGTATTGTAAGAAAGAAAACACTTTAAATATAAATATAGCTGCTTTATACTGTTCATTTATAAAAGCTGGTGAAAACATTCTTGTCTCTGAAATCATGCAATTGAGATAAATTACAACAGAAGTTTTGGTTATCTGGGAATAACTTCAGTCTGCATAGAAGCTCCAAAAAGTGAAGCTGCTCTGCTGGTCTTGTGTAAAAGCAGCAAACTTCTGTTAAGCTCTGGAGGCTGTGAAACCAAGATTTTATATGAAGCAGGTGTCTCTTAGTGACAGCACAGATAAAAATGCAAAATGATTTCTGGATGTAAATAAAATCTGGTTGTACATGTTTGATGGTCTGGTTTATTACAAAGGTAATCTTCAGTTTGAGTTGGAGGTTGGTGCATGGCAGAGTTGCAATAACTGTTTTTCTCCTGGGATGTCTAGGAGCAGTCAGGACTCCAAATGTGTGAGGTCTGCAATAAGGAGCCAATAAAGAAGTATTTAAGAAGATTTTCTGCTCTTGCTGTGATTGCTGCAGCAGGTGCTTTCCATGTGAAAAGTCTTCTGCAAAGTTGCCTGCACAGAGCTTGTTTGCAAGAGAGCTTGTTTGCTCTGTGCTTGTTTGCACTGAGCTTGTTTGTCAAGAGTGATTTGCACACAGACTAAGAACTGAAAACAAAAACAGAGCAGTCCAGAGCTGTTGACAAGTGTGTATGAGCAGTGGTTGACCCTGGGCTACAAATTCGTCATGCAAACTGTTGACATTCTTTTATTTTTATTTTTTAATTCTGCTTGTTTTGACTTATGCCTGCCGATTTTATTTGCAGTCTTACAGGAAAAACTTGTTTCTAGGGGATGCCTAGAAACAGTAAAAATAGCAAGGGCAGGTTAACTAAATGGCCTTTACACAGAAGTTGTTCTTAAATAGGGTTTATATTTTTGGGGTGGAGAAAGTATTAAGTTGAAGAAAAGCTGTTTTATAATGGAAAACAATAAGCTTCTGATCAGTTACGTGACATAGCTGCATTTTGTAGAGGGAGAATTTGATGCATCCTACTTGAACTTTGTTTATTAGCCATTTACTAGTAATTAAAAAGTCTTGTAAAGTAATTAGTGTGGATCAGTTTCTCAGTACTAGTAGTGTTATTTTAGTGAGGTGGTGACAAAAGTTATTAATTTGTTTTTAACATACTGAAGTGTCTTTAAGTAGCTCAGATTTGGGATGAGCTGACATTCTGTAGTGCCTCTGAACCTTCTGGTGTCCTTTGTCTGATACTGCTTGTCACAAGTATTTGTCTTAAAATGAGAGGAGGAAAAAGGTGTTGCTAAATAGAGTATAAATTAAAGTTTCGGAACAGTCCTCAGGTCTGGAACTTGAAAATAATGTTGTCTGTGGGAGTTTTCCAAATTCATATTAATTTCATTTTCCACAGATAAGACATAGCTGTATTTTAGGTTCATTGCCTGAAAAACATAAAAATTTAGGTTCCAGGCCGTAATACTTAGGATATTAAATTCATGAAAATTTTAGAATTAGTACAAGGAAATAACTTCTAAAGTGCAAGAGAGGTAAAGGCCAAGCCACTTCCTGGCTAAAACCTTCCTGTTTGGATCTGCTGGCAGATATATGTCCATCTCCTTCTTTGTTCCCAAGGTATTCTATTCCAAATCTTCACCAAGACACTTTTCTGCTGTAATTGGATAGAGTTTCTTTAAAAGTTTTCAAATATTCCTGTCTCTAAGCATCAGCTTTTTATTAGTGTGCTTTTGTAGAATTAAACAACATCCTCTGGAATTTTTTTCTCCACTATCAAACCTTGCCTTTCTCCCCCACCACCATTTCCCAGTATTCCTCCACAGGATTTTGAGATAACAAATGCTTTTATCAGGCAGCAGGAAGGTTAAATGTACCCAACAGT
Organism: Parus major; assembly: GCF_001522545.3. NCBI lineage: Eukaryota > Metazoa > Chordata > Aves > Passeriformes > Paridae > Parus > Parus major. The sequence continues at coordinate 9,745,851 of NC_031771.1, read as the reverse complement.
GGCAAACTGGAACACTGCCCGTTGCTCAGTGAAACAGAAAGCTCTGTAGCAACACCAGCCCTTGCTGTGTTGCACTTTGTAGAAAGGTGTATCAAAGCAACACCCGCTTTTTGTCCAGGATTAGCCCTATAGAAGTAAGGGTGCTACTCCTGCAGGCATAAAGGGAGAGATTGCCAAGGCATAGGAAGCCTGCAGGGTGGGGCTGGATCTTTGCCTTAGAAGCCTGCTTTGCACAGTAGTATATGAGAGCTCTCACACTTCCTTTCCCAGGGAGAAGACTTGTCAAAGGAGGGTCAGCCAAGGCAAACTCTGCCTGGGTCCTGCTATTAGTATTTCTTGGTAAATATGATGCTGTTAATGGGAGGGGTTCAGAGTTTTCTTTCTCTTCTCAAGTACATGATGCAGGAGCTGTGCTGTGCAAACAACTGCAGTGCCTGTGGCAGCCAGCTTGGCTGCCAGGGAATCTGGCAACACTAGGGCAGTAGGTCAAGCATCTTGCCAGCCATTGGTGACATGACCTGGAACAAAAAGGCACTCCTTTTCTATTTCCACTTTGACAAAAACTAGGAGAGGGCCATTAATTGATTTCTAAACACTTCACAGTGCAAATACCAGGAGAGAGGCTCTGTTTGAGCTTCAAAAGAAAGCTGTCAAGAGAGTAGTGCATCTTAGCTGGCCATGGATAGCGAGAAGTTTAAGTACTAACTGAAGCCTTCTGGTATCCTGAAGAGGTGATTTTGATTTTCCTGCAGTGCCTCCCTGCATTTTGTGATGGAGGCAAAAGGCCAGAGCAAATTTTAACACAGTGTGCTAGATGCAGTACCAGAATTACAAAGAAAATAGCAAAAAACTAAATTAGTTTTATGCATTTTTCTTTTCCTGCATGGTGGTGTTTAAAAGAAGACAAAAAACACTGCTTCCAGGCAACTGTATAGAAGTGATTTTGTCTGAACAAAGCAGGAAGAGGTCTAATACATTTAAAAGAAACAAAAACAAAACCAACAGCAAAAGAAGAGTGTTCGAGCCAAGTTCAGTGCTTGTAACAATACATTTGTAATTTCTGGTATGGAAATTCCCATCCTAATGCAAAACAAAATCCAAAGCCACGTCTGAATTCTTATACCTGCAAAATAGAATTCCACCGAATTTCAGAGCTTCTTGCCTGTGATAGGTGCAGTAACAAGGAAATATACCTAATGCAAAATAAAATAAGTTGTATCAACTGTGTAAAGAACAGAACCAAGCCTGTAGCAGGTTGTAAGTGCAGTGGGGGAAAGCAGGCCATTCCACAGGACTCTATTTTTTTTCCTGCTCTGATGTCAAAGCATTCAGAGAGTTCAGCTCTGAATGTAAAGTATCTCACTTTCTACAACTCCCTGGGAGGACCCTGTGGCCAGGTGGGAGAGAGTTGGTCTTGTCTCACAGGTAACAAGGGACAGTAGGAGAGGAAATGGCCTTATGTTTGGGTGCCTGTGGCACAGGGGGTTCAGGCCTCTTGCCCAGATGGCACTGCATGCTCCCAGCCACAGCATCATTTTCTGTCTGATCAGCCACCCAAGCAGACCCTCTCCACTGTGTGCAGTGTCCCTGGCATGGGAGAGATGGGGGATGTGCAGACATGGGAGCAGCTCTCTGCTTGTACCAACTCAGTTTTGGTGAGATGTCCACCTGACCCTTGGCTGTATTTCTAAGGGCTGTGAAAATTTTTCCTTGCACTTACTCAGCTTCATTCTCCTTCAGTTTTTACAGTTGCAGGAATTTCCCTTTTGCTTGAGCATTTTCAAACTGTGGGAAGGAAGCAAGGTTTGTGGGTAACAAGGTCTTCCATTGAAGCTGTGGAGACATCTAGAAAAAGGTGAAGTTTCTGTTTCAGAAGCCCTTCTCCATGTCTGAAACAGAACCTTCAGACTGTTACTTTGTCTCTGGAAAGGAGTGTTAGGACCAGAGCTTTGGAGAGAGGCCCCCAGGCACCCTTTTGTGCCAGGCAGCCCCCCTGACCTGCACAGCAATGGGATTCTTGGACCCTCTTTGAATGAACACACCTCTCACCAACTGAGACATCTTAGTTTATGTAAATAGCATGAGGCAGTGTGCTGGGGAAGGTGGCTTCGCTTGTTTGTGGTCATGTTTGAAGTTGCAGGTTGGACTTATTTTTAGTACAGAGGACAGAAACAAACATTTACATGTGAGTGGCCCTAACTGGAATAAATGAGTTTCTGGTTGTAACTGCTCCATAAAATACAGTGGTAGACTGTGTAATCCATACTTTGTAGAGAAAGATTTTTTTTTTTTTTTTTTAATCTGTGCTCCTAAATCTTCTTCAGTGTTATGTTCACTGTAGTGCATATTAAATTGGTGAGTATTGATTTCAGCAGAATTTTTCAATTGTCTTCTTGGAAATAATCATGGAATGGCTTTGTTTGGAAGAAACTTCAAAGATCATCTAGTTTCAAACCCCATGCTGTGGGCAGTGATGCTTTCCACTCGACCATGTTACTCAGACCCATCCAGCCTGGCCTTGAACACTTCCAGGGTTGGGTCATCCACAGCTTCTCTGTCTTATAAATGAAAAGCTAAACTTGCCAATACATCAAGCAATATAGCCAATTTATTAATTCGTTTGATAAAAGGGTGAGCAACTTTTACAGCGCTGGGTGCGCGGGGGTCTCCACCCCAAGCAATGCACAAATTCAGTTTTCAAGCAGTAATCTCATACCATTCTAGGCACTTCCCTTCCTCAAATTTTCAGTTATTTTCTACTTGCTTTTCTTCAGTTGTGGTTTTTGACGATCTGCTGGGGAGGTGGTCCAAGATGGTCTTCTGATGTCTTTCTAGCCTCCCATTCTTCTTTTGAAATATTTTTTTTTTCCACTATGTGAAAAACGGGGTTCACATTTTTTTAATATAAACTTTAAAAACTTTAATAGAAAGACAATTCGGAGATAGAAATAAAACAAAATGAACAAATACGGCCGGGTGCCTCAGCATTTAGCCAAGAGCGTCCCTTAAAAATACAAAGCTATTGCATATTCATAAATGCTCATGTATTATTTAAACATTCCTCTTAAGTTTTAGATGTTCCTTGGTTTAGCTTCAACTGCCCTCCCTTTCCAATAGATCAATCTTCTTGGCTTTGTTGAGTCTCACAATCCCAGATAAGAGGTTCAGTAAATTCCTCCTTTGGAGCTCTGGTTGCTGCTGTCCTCATCTGGATAAAATAATCTAAGAATGCAGGGGGTGTTTCTGACTATCTCTTCAGTCTCTGGGTTATATGAACAAAAGCATTCTTTATTTTAATACCACACTACAGCCTAACATATTTATATGTATTGCACTGCTATTTCTAAGTTTTATCAATAACAGAAATAAAAGAAACTATTAATACAGCAAAGTTTTCCAACATTATACATGTAACATTCATTTTAATATTTGCAAAAAGCAAATATATAATACGTGTCTATAACAACTAGCATTATTTTTGGTTATACAGTTTGTCTAAGCAAGCATATATATTCTGTTAGCATACATTTTGCAAGCCTTCTTTTAGTCATTTTACAACCTAAAGCTAGCATGTCTAAAAAATGTCTTCATAGGGCTTCTTCCTCAGTTACGTAAATTTAACTTAAAAATTAAGTTAAGTAAATCTGTAGTAGATTTAAGTAAAACTTAAAGCCAGCATGTTTCAAAATGCCTTTGTAGAGCCTATCAACTCATGTTAGTCCTACTTCCCCTTTTTAAGTGATTACAAACTCTTCCATACTCCTGTTGGGGTTTAAGTGTCCGTCCTGTTGTTCTGTCTCACCTATGGAATTTTTACCCATCAGTGGCAGGGAAAACCGGGTTCCTGGTACTTCGTGGGTGCTTGAAAAACACAAAGAGTTTGGCTGGGCCCAGGGAGGAGGGGGCAGCTGGGGGCTGGCTGGTTTCTTCAGCTTCAGAGCAGAACACTCAAAGGGAGCTGTTGCGGCTGGGAGAAGGGAATTCACCATCACCCAGACGGAGCTGCTGCTTCTGCTTCTTCTCCTTCTCCC
>NC_031771.1:9685784-9741600 GCF_001522545.3 Parus major | reverse complement strand
TCAGCCGAGAAAGCTGTCCCGGGGCCCCTGGTTCTGTTTTCTTGGTAATGCTGTAGTTATTGTTGTTTGTTTTCCTTGTTATACACTAGTAAAGAACTGTAATTCCTATCCCCAGATCTCTGCCTGAGAGCCCCTTGATTTCAAAATTATAATAATTCAGAGGGAGGGGGGTCTACATTTTCATTCCAAGGGAGGCTCCTGCTCTCCCTAGCAGACACCTGTCTTCCAAACCAAGACAACTCCAAAAAAAACCCCAACTTTTTAAATTGTACAAAGGATAGTTTGAAACTTACACTACAAGGTGTTTAAAGCTTATATTAATTACTTGTAGGTAATTACAATTTTGTTGTTAAAACAAAGTGTTAGCCAAAAGTTTACTGTTATATAGTTACCTTGTTAAACCTTACTTCCATGCCTTAATTCAGCCGATTCTTAAAACTCTTCTTTATAATAATCCCATGGTCTCTGTCTGCATTGTCCACAGACACATGTATATAGGTGGGTGCTATTCGATTGATGCAAATTACAACCTGATTTCTCACATCTGGGCAACCTGTTTCAGTGCTTCACCACCCTAACAATTAAGAATTTCTTTGTAATATAATCTAAGCCTATCCTCCTTTAGTTCAAAGCAATTCCCCCTTGCCCTGTCACTACATATCCTTGCGAAAAGTCCCTCTCCAGCTCTCTTGTAGCTCCCTTTAGGTATTGGGAGATGCTCTAAGTCTCTCTGGAGCTTTTTCTTTTTACCACCTAAAAACCCTGACTGCAGTTCACCTTGCTGTTTCCCTTCTCCCCATGAGCCTCTTCCAGCCAGCTGGTGGGATGTCAGGCATCTCCTCCTCTAGGGAGAATCTACTGATCTACAACTTTTTTCAAACCTCAGTTTCCACAGCCTATTGCAATGTTCTTACAAAAAAACACTAACTGTGTATGATCTAGCCAGGGAGCAGCCAAGCAGCCCCATTGTGAAGCAGGAACAGACACAGTTAAACTTTGGAGCTGCTAGAAACCACAGGAACCATTTCAAGGCATGGCTCCCTGTTTTCTCAGCAGCACTACTGGTAAAAGTCTTCACTTAAAGCACCTTAAATGCCAGCCTGTGGACAAAGTTGCCATGTTGAAATTTACCCCAAACTTCCCCTTTCCCTGTTCTCATGAGGGCAAGAGAGAAGGGAATCTCACTATCAGCACTTGCCATGGGATGTGTTGAACTTGACTTGCTCCTGAGAAAGCAGCAACCCAGATCCTCTCTGAGATCTCTGCATATTATGTGTATCCTGCTGGGAAACAAAAAGTGCTTTCCTGGTGCCACAGGTTCTCCACAAAATGTGGACGTGAATCCAAAACTGTCATGACTTGACAGGTTACATAATTGGGGTTAGTGCAGAAACTTTAAATATTAGCATCTCATAAAGGGAAATGTATGTGTGTATGGTAAGTGCTCTGTTAATTTTACAGTGGCTGGGCTACATGGCTTGTGACAAGCACTTAGGGAATCAGCCTAATTTTTATGGAATGTCTCCATGTGGGGTGTATTTTCTAAGAAATTATAACCTAAATGTCTGTCTCGATGAAAGTAAATCATTCAGAGCTACTCTCCCCTGAACAGCAACAACATGTGGGAAAAGTAAGAGGAATAACACAATAAACATGCAAACATATTTTTTAAAAAAGAATAACTAGTCCTGGGAAAAGGAAAAATAAATTACTGTTCTGCATTGTTAAGTCTGTGGTTGTAAGGACAGGGCACAGTTCCTGACTTCCCCCTTCAAGTTACCTCCCACCCATTTTACGTTTTTTGCTGCTGGCTACCAATAAGAACATCTGAGGGAGTAAGTTTAGTTTCATCTTTGCCAGAGCCTCTTTGTGCAGGATCCCAGCTGGAGAGGAAGCCTCCACTGACCAAGTCTGCTCACCAGGTTAGCTCTCTAAAAGCATGGAAATATTAATAATTTGATAGCCTGGGAAGAGTGGGATAATAGTGTCAAAGTAGAGATTTATTTTTATTTTTTTTTTCTACTTAGTACAAAATACAAATCAAACTATCTGGCAAATCCTAAATGGGGAATTGGGGGGGGGGGGGGGGCTTTAAAAAAAGCTGTGCACAAAAGCTGGATTATGGAGAGTTTACCTCAGCTTGCTGGTTTCTGATGCTGACACAATTGTATAAATGTGTTGAAGGAATCTGACTGGTACTTTACTCTCTGTTTAAACTGGGCTGCCCTACCAGAAGCTTAGATATGGGTGGCTTCTGATACCTGGCCTCCCTGTGTGTTTGCTGTCCCTTTGGGGTGTGCTGTCAATGGCAAGTGCAGATATTCTACTCTTCTTTATTGTTTGCAGTTAGGGGAGGAGAAAATAGGTGAGTAATACTTGTGCAGAGGACACTGTACCTTTGTGAAGTGTAGAGAGAGCCACCACATGTTGGTGGCACTGCAGTGGGCAGGCAGAGGGAAGCTGTGGGCAGGTAGAGGGAAGCTGTGGGTAGGCAGAGGCATTGCACTTCCCTCTGGACACACACCTGATACCACCTCCAGCTGCATTCCTACCGGGCTTGCAGGCTGGCATGTGCTGCCAGCTGAAGCCAGGAGTGGGATTTCCGGAGAAGCACTCGTTACTCCAAAGGATGGAGAGAGAAGGTGCTCCCCCTCCCCCAGCATCACTCCTTCATTTGAGTTTCTATTCTGGTTTCTAAGCTCAGAAACAGCAGCAGGAGGAGGAGCCTGACCACACAGAAGGGTGGGTCTCCCTATGTCGAACTGTTGTTTCTAAGAAATAAAATAAACCAACCCAACTTACAGAAAAATAGTCTCAATAAATGTGAGCAGGCAGTTAATCTTATCTCAGAGAACCTCACCCAACCCAAACTTTCTTAGAATTATTACCTAGAACTACTTTGTGCTTTTCTACTTGGCTAGGGGATTAGAAGCAGAGATAAATTGTTCTTGTTGCTATTCTTCCTATTATTATTATTATTATTATTATTATTATTATTATTATTTTAGACCTGAGGCTTACTGGTTTTCAAGGTTTTTTTGCTTGTTAACCACAGGAAGGCAGGGAGAGGGCATCAGACTTTGGACATTGATTTTCTGCCTTTCTGGCTCCCTACGTCAAGAAACCAGAGATACAAGTTTTCTGTAGTATCCTGCTTGTGTGTAGCCTCGCTTTGCTATGAGGAAATGAGTCCGCAGGCGCTTCCCACATGCTCCGTGCCCACTCCAAAGGCATCTTTGTGTAAAATATGCCAAGTCAAACAACCTGAATGCCCAAGTCACTCCCTTTAGCCTGGGTTCTCTGCCCAGCCCAGATCAGTACAAGGGGAATGAGCTGTGTCTAAGCACTAGCAAAGCCTTTATGGGGTGGAGTGGGGAATATCAGTGACCTGATGCTATTTTGAAGGCTGGATAAAATGGCAGATAATGCAAAAACCTTGAAAGGATAGAAATGCAGGCAAGATATGGTTATGCTCTATCACCTCCAATGCCAGATAGGGAACTGGGCAGAAGGTGTTCTGCTGAAGGGTGGTAGCCACAGGTTTGGTTGGAGGTTCAGACCGATCACAGTTTTTCCACTTACTACCCTGTTTCCTCTTTCAGAAGACGACCTTGGAATGGCTGTCCCAACCGTTGTGACGATCCAGCCGCAGTACGGCGGGGCCACGTCCACTGTCTCGAGATGCACGTGGCAGACAGGCCTGACGGACTGCTGCTCCGACTGTGGCGTCTGTAAGTGCCTGGGACACGGTTTTCTTGCTCCTGCTGCTCAGTCCAGTGGTGCTACTGTGCAGCCATGCAGCCTGGCTCTCCCATCTACTCCAGTGCTTCCAGGTGGGCAGGCAGAGCCTTAACCAGTGCTGTGTTTCTCCTCTCTCCAGGCTGCTGCGGGATGTTCTGCTTCCCCTGCCTGGCATGCCAAGTGGCCGGGGACATGAACGAGTGCTGCCTGTGTGGGACCAGCGTGGCCATGAGGACCCTGTACCGCACCAGATACAACATCCCGGTCAGTGCTGAGCCTGCCCCCTCAACCCTGCTGCGAGCCTGAAAGATGGGGTGCCCCCAAGGCCCCTCTCACTTTTTTCCACTCCCACCTTTTTTCCCATTTGTATCCATCGGTGCTGCTGCTTCCTCCTTTGAGCTTTGAAAGATGGGAAAGACTCAAGATAACTATGGGCTGACTAAAGAATAGGTGAAGCTGGTTACATGGATAAAGATCCATAATCAGGTTTGGGAGAAAGGTGGACAGTACGTACATGAGGGTGTTTCTTCCTGCAGGAGAGGTGGTTGCAGCCATCACGAGTGCAACCCATGGGGGCCCAAGTTCACTTTGCCCAAATTGTCTGTTCCTGTGTGCATTTTTCTTCCCAGTCTGAAACACAGAAGTCAAAAGCTATCTGCAGCCTGCACAAGAGGCTCCCTTCTTCCTTTCTGTGGTGCTTGGGGTTTGCCAGCCCAAGGTTTCTGTTTTTTCCACTCAGGATGCTGCAGCCTGCTGATAAAAAAAGAGTACTTGGCCTGGAACGTGATTAACATTTTCTTGTCTGGAACATGACTTCTGGGAAGCCTCTGTCCCTAACCAGTTTCTTCCTAACAGGGGTCCATTTGCTCTGACTTCTGTGTCACCCTGTGTTGCCCCGTGTGCTCTGTTTGCCAAATGAAGAGAGACATCAAACGCAGGAGGGAGCTTGGCATATTCTGGTAAGCTGGGGGTGCTGGTGCTGGTCTATAAAGTTGCTGTCACATGCAGCCAGGTGGCTTCCCAGAGCCTCTCCTGCCAGCATCTTGACACCAGACAAAGTTTGCTGCAGTGGGGAAATGGCCATGGACAGGTCATAAGAGTGACCTGTCCTGAAGCAAAATGTCTCTGGGACCTTGTGCAGGGTGGAGGGGCAAGGACTGGGGGGACACAGAGCGTGGTGAGGCACAGCCCCAGACCCTGACAGTCCTCTCCCATCCTGTTACAGATGCTGCCATCCTTGCTGCGTCCTTGGAGATGCTGCAGGCAGGAGTCACTGCTGCCTTGACTGTTGGGAAATGCACCATGTGGGGCTTGCCTTGATTGCATTTGATTTTCCCTAATTAACTGCATAAATAAAGTTTTATCTTCCTACCTCTGTGTATGTCACTCTTGCACCATCTGAGAGCACCCATCCTTCTCCTGTTCCATCCATCTATCAGCCCCTGGTGAAATTTCTCTGTGTCTTCTGCAGAGAGAGATTTTCACTAGTATTTTGTTATTGATCAGCTTTTAGAAAGGATATTTAACATATTGAATGAGTCAGTGTTGCTCATCCAAGTTGCAAAATTTGGGAAAATGACTACTGCTGCATCTTCCTGCAGGAAAGTGACTTCTGTAAGGCCACCCAGCATTGCCCCTGCTGTGGTGGCCCAGGTGGCTGTCCAGGGCTGTTGGTCAGTGCCACCTTTCTGAATGCCTTTCTAAAGACATGGGGATTTGGGGCTGCCTGGCACCAGCTCACCTCAATGTTGCAGGGACATGGACCCTGAGCATAAATTCCTCCTCACCTGCAGCAAAAAAACCTGGATGATTCATGGGTTATCTGTGTCCTCTCCAGGGACAAACAGTGCCATCTTCCTGCATGGCATTACACAGCACTGGGCTGTGAGCCCTGCATTCCCATCCAGAAGGTGGAGGTTGCATCCACCCTCTCTCCATCACTCTCAAGAGTGCTAAAGGACCCTTGATCCCTACAAATATCTCCCTGCTTCATTCTTTAAGGACCATATGATTGCTTTTTGTCCCCACTCTGCCTTCACCTTCACCACAAAACTTTTGAAGGGCAGGTAATGGCTCTGTCTGTGCTGCAGGGTGGTTGGGTGTGATGGCGCTCCCAACTGTTTAAACCCCAGATGGTCCTATGGATGATCCCTGGCAATGTAGAGAAATGCATTTTTAGCCTAAGAGAGGCCACCCCCGTGTCACCCAGTGCAGTTACAGTGAGTTCTTGCAGATGCTCAGGTTTGACAAAGGAAACGTGCTGCACCTCCAACAACACATGGCTTGGGCAGCACAGGAGCCTGGAAACAAATTGCCCTTCTGTGGAAACCTCTCCCACTGGGACTCTGGGCCTGGAAAACGCCCAGGGTGGGGGGAAAGGTGAGGGCGGGCAGCAGGGAAGCTACCATTGTGCAAAGCTGCACCTAAGCTGGCATTTGCACTGTTAGTCAGAGGGAGTAAAGGTCATTTTCCAGAGCGCATATAAAGCATGAGAACCAGGAAAAGGACACGTGTCTGCGGGGACAAGGACAGCTCGGAAAGTACGTATGGCTTTGCTTTGGTTGTGGTATGGAAACTGCTCGTGACTGAAGCGGTGGTGCTGGGGAATGGGAAGAGCTAGAAAAAAAGGTGAGGTTTTCCACCTGGAAAAATGCACCAGGGGTTAACCACAGCATAATGTGTGCTGCTGATGGCATCTTGATAGATATGGGGAACAGAGGTGGAGGACAGCAGCTTTTGCACTGTGTTGCTCATTTGTATACATATGCATGGACCTATAGATGCTGCTTTTTGAGCTGTGCTGTGGGTGAAATGTGGCTGCATGCAACTCGGGATCCTTTTGTCCCCATCAGTCATTCCAGCATGGTTGGTGATGCCATGGGGCTGTGAATTGTACAATTGTGATACTTTTGGTGTGCTGGGCCTAGGCCATCTCTTGGGAGGCGAGTGTGTGGCGGAGGCTTTTCTAGGCTGCTGCCTGCTCCGCACTACAGCCTCCAACCATGCAGGGCTGTGGGATGCTTGTACCTGGGGAAGGGAACTCCCTGACTGGAGAGATCCTGCCCCTAAAACTTTTCTTGCTGCTGCTGCTCCTGTGCACACTTCTCCCTGTGGTCCTGCCTGCTGCTGGACATCCCTGTCACTCCATGGGAGCCCTGTGCTGGGCTTACCACTGCATAGCCTGCCCATAGTCTGTCTCCTCCCCTGACCCTCCTGGCTCTTGCTTCTTAAATCGTCATGTGCCAAGGCTTCCTGGAGGTATTACACTGGCTGAAGAAGTGGTGGGAATTACCTGGGATCTCGTGGATGAACAAACAGGGACAGCTGGCCAAGGCAGGGCCAGGAGGTGTCCGGAGAGGGACTGTGGGTGCAGTGTCCCCTGCTGCACTCTATTTTTTTGTTTCAATTAAAGCTCCAAAAACGAAAGTGAGAGTGGCAGAAGCTGGTGCTGTGTTTGCAGAGCTGGCAGGGAGTGATAGAGGTGCAGGTATTACTTTGCTCAGGTGATTTTGGGGATGGTGCTGTGGAGCAGGAGATTTCCTACTCTCAGAAGATGCAGCCCCTTGCTGAGGAAGGACGGGATGGAGAGCAATTCTGTTGGCCATGGTGATCCCAGGGGACTGAGGAAGAGGAGGGTGAGGTGCTGACACAGATAATTCTAGTGGAGGAGGGATAGAAACTGGTGATAGGGCTTAGGGTGATGGAAAGAGACAAGGAAAACCCACTGCCTTAAAGGACACTAAGAAGGCAAGTGAAGAAGGAAGGGAGAGGGGGGAAGCAAATAGGCTGAGATCCTCATAGAACAAAGCAAAGACTAAGGTGACTCCTGAGAGCTTGGGGAGGCTAGAACTGAGCAGTAGTAACTTAAGGAGACTGTGATCATAAACAAACAAACAAGAACAAAATCAAAAACCAGTTCGTAATGCAGACAATTTTACACAGATAATTTTACTCATTTTACACAGACAACAATGAAAGATGACCTGGAGATGAGAAGACAGGTCTGAGGTGTTGAAGTACTGCAGTTCTGAAGCAGAAGGACCTCTGTTTTCACAGACACATTTTACTTGCATAGGCAAGGGATGACGTGCTACTGCCTTTGGTGGGAGACTGGTTTTGGGGAGGGCTTTGCTTCAGTGGGTAGCAGCAGCTTCTGGCAGAACTGTGCCCCCCACTTTATGGTGAGGGTGACATTACTCTGGAAGTGGCAGAGAGAAATTCTTTCTTTGAATGCAATTGCCTGAGCAAGATGCCCACTTCAGAAACACCTGCAGCATGTTCCTCTGATGGCTTTTCCTTCCAGACCACAAACTACCTGGAGGGACCTGACCCCGTGCTGGCAATGGCCTCTCAAGCTGTGATTACAGTCCAACCCCAGTTCTCAGTTGCCCGACAGCCAGGGCAGTGGCAGACAGGGCTGCTGGACTGCTGCTCCGACTGCGGCGTGTGTGAGTACATACCTACCCCTCATTCCTGACAATGCTCATGATGTATTCCTGATCTTTTACCCTGCTCCTCCTGCAGCATTATCCCTGATGCAAAACCCACTCCCATGGGTACTGGAGGCAGAGTGGCTCTTGCCTGATGTCAAGAGCCACAGCTCCCAGCTGGCTTTTCCCCTTTTCATCTGTCTTGCCACCCCTCAGCCAAGCCCACATCTCACTGTCCCACAGGTCTTTGTGGGACGTTCTGCTTCTTCTGCTTGAGCTGCCAAGTGGCCGGGGACATGAACGAGTGCTGCCTGTGTGGCTCCAGCGTGGCCATGAGGACCCTGTACCGCACCAGATACAACATCCCGGTCAGTGACCAGCTTGTGGCCTGTCCCAACAGCAGCAACAGCTGTGGCATGGGTGCTGGGGGCTCAGGGAAGGAGAAAGGGGTGCCCAAGGGGAAGGGCAGAGGCAGGGAGTTGCATGGGCATCCCAGCAGGCCAGGACTCAGGGACACATCTGCCTCACCACTGTGAGCTGGAGGTAATCCCAGCACACATCACTTCATCCCAGTCCTTGCTGGGTATGAGCAGCAGGGTGCTGCAGGGCCAGGGTGAGCTGCCCTGGGGTGCTGACTATATAAAACAGAAAGGCTGAAAGGCTTAATGTTTGGCATGGGAAGGGGTTATTCATGCAATATCCCTTGCTCCACAGGGCTCCATCCTGGGAGACTTTTGCTCCATGTGGTGGTGCAGCCCCTGTGCGCTCTGCCAGCTGAAGAGAGACATCAATCAGAGGAGGGAGATGGGCATATTCTGGTAAGCTGTGGGTGCTGAGCTGCTTTGTCTGACTGCTGCACAGCACACAGTGGATTCTCAGGGTCTCCCTTTCCTCTGACAACTGACTCCAGACACAGGGTTGCTGCAGTGCCAGAGCAGTAATGGCTGAGGAGAGGGTGACCCTGCTTTCTTGTCCCGTTGTAGATGCTGCCATCTTCAGTGCACCCTGTGGAGCCACTGCAGACAGGAGCTGCTGCTGCCCTGGATTGTTGCCCTGAGAATCAGGCCTTTCAATATTGTTTTCACAAGTTCTAGTGACTTTCCCAGGGAAGTAACTATAAACATAGGTGTTTATACATGCCATTAAAGATAGGCCTTTTGATGGACGTCTCTCAAGGCCAGTGCAATTGGGAAGGTGTTAACTTGACTATCCAATCCGTGGTCATGGTCGAAAACCTGTAAATACTGAAAGAACAAATAAATGTTTCTTCTTCTTTCACCACACCTCCAGCTGCGTCCATGCGAATCATTTCATGTCCGACAGCGACACTGGATGTTGGGACATGCACCATGAGGAGTTTGCCTTTGCTGTGCTCTATCCCTTCTTCCCAGAGTAAAGCCAGCAATAAAAGCACTGCCTGTCTTCCTGTCTGTGTGTTGTTATTTACATCTCTCTGTCTTTCTGCCTCATCAGAATCAGTACTCCACTCTCCTAGGCTGTGTGGCCAGAGGCATGATGAGGTTGTCAGGCAAAGGAAGCTTTCTCTTGCACACCCACACTGGAATGAGGTCAAAATTCAGTGAGGAGAGGATAAAAAAAAAGAGCCAAATCTGTTATGGGAACAATTTCTCTGTGGACATCACCAATGTGCAGAGCTGGTGACAGCATTGCCCACTGCTCAGAGAGGCCCAAGAGCAGTGAACCCATCCCCATTGATGTCTGGGCTGTCCCCAGCACCAAGACACAAGTGGGGAGTGATGGTGATGCTGTGGGATTCCTAGTCATTCTGCTTCCCCACATAAACATTGTCAAGAGACCGTCAGATGGGACCGGCTTCTCTGTAGCTCCGACCCCTGCAGCTTGTGGGTGTTGGGTGTAATACGCTGTGGTGGAAGAGCTGGGATGTGGGGGTGTAAGGCTTTATCCTGCCATGGCAACAAAGAGGCAAGTCTGGGACTAGAGTTGCTGTGGCTCAGATTGGTTTAAGGTTTATTGCTTTGAACAGAAAAAGGTGGGGTTTTGTGCAGAGCAGGCTGCAGGGGGCTCGGAGGGGGCTCGTCATGTCTGTCTTAATGGGACACTTGTGGTTGGGTTCTTTTCTTCACTGGACTGAGACTGATGAGAGAGAGGCAGTTTTCTCTTGCTCGGACTTGATTGTTTATTCTTCTCTTATCAGCATTACATGTATACAAGGTACAAGGAGTTATGTGCACTAAGATAGAAAGGTGCAAAATGGCTAACAAAGATCTTCTTCAAGGTCTTTTATATGTCTGTTTACTCAATTAACAAATGTCAAGTAAATTGTTTTTCTTAGTGACCTAATGACCCAACACCTGTGTGCTGCACTGTGGCATTTTTTATCTAATTACCTACTACTACACAAAAACCTCTAGAAGAAGAAGATGAAGAAGAAAGAAGAAGGAAAAGACACCTTAAATTTTCCATCTTGTCTTCTGTTCTCTAAACTAGTTTAAACTCCAAAGTTTAACTTTTTCACCCAGTGACTTAAGAAATGCTCTAATTTACGCATTTACAACTCTTAGTTTTTCTATTTAACTTTAACAGTTGTTTTCACGGTGTTATATGAAATTGAGTGTTTTCTCGGATGTCAGAGCCAGGTACCAGAGGGCACACACTTTGTGCCTCTGACTCTAACAATGTCTGTATGTCTGTGCTGGCACCTGCAGGTCAGGACGGGGATTTATTCAAAAATACCTTTACCACTCGCCTGTTTTCACCATCACAGCTCCTGCTGCAGCTGCCCCCGGTGTGAAGGGGCGAGGCTGTGCGGCTGCTGACTGCGTGTCCGTGTGTGTTCACACACATAAACACGTGCACAGAGAAGCAGGAGAGAGCGGCTGTTCCGTGGTGTCAGCCAGAGCTGGGAGCTGGCAGTGTGCCTGCGGTGGGGACAGGTGTCATGGGTTGCCACAGGCATGCTGGGTCACCTCTGCTCCCTCCTGGCTGCCGGTCCTAAATCCCTGCCACGTGCATCCTGCCAGCCACAGAGCAGGGCTGGGGGCTGGGCCCCAGCAGACAGCCGGGTTTGAGGTGGCCAGTTCAGCAACAGCCCTGCTGCAGGAGCTCATGGCTGTACTGAAACCTCCCAAGATCAAGGGCTTCAAAGCCACACAGCCGGGAGTGCTGAGGTCCTCTCTTTCCAGGGACAAGTGAGCCCTGTGCCCCCAGCGCGGGGCTCCTGCAGGCCCCCTGCCCCCATCCCTCCTCCCACAGTGATGGTTGTTTTGGGCTTCCCTGACAGTCATTCTTTCTACGCCCATCCTTGATCACAGAGTCTCCTCCCCAGGTCTCTTTCTCCTCCAGTGCATGCAGGGGTTGGTCCATTAGGACCAGGGACCAAAGCCATGAACCTCCACAGGGAGCCAGAGGCAACCAGGAGGCTGCTAAGCAGACGCAAGGACACAGAAATTTTGTTTCTGTGAATTTATTAGAAGTAACTACAAATGACCGCTACTAAAGCAAGTATGTACTTAGTATCACTTACCTGTAGGCACACCTGTATGCATTATTTGAGGTACTACCAGCCGGACCCTTGCCAAATGCTGCCAGCAGCGGGCAGGAAGGAGAAGCCGCCTGTCGCAGGTGATCCTCATGGCAAAGTCATACAAAGCCGAAGCTGCACTCGCCCGTATCCCTGAGCAGGTTGGCCGCTTGCTCCCGGTGTTCCACCCTCCCGGGGCACACAAGAAGGCTTGACAAGCTTGGTTTTTCAGCAGGGATCCCGTTTCTCTCATGAGATCCCTGCATGCTGCTCCAGCGCCGTGTGCCAGGACTCCGCACTTCCTCATCTGTCCTGCTCCAGGAGCGCCGGAATTCTCGGGCTGAGCGCCATTGGGATGGCACCCATGTCCCAGGGATATCAGGGGACACGGACCTGCCCACAGCACCCCAGGTGAGGCACCTCGGTATCAACAATTCCCGCTCGGAGTCAGCCCTGGGCCGGCAGCAGTCCCGCGTCCCGCGGCTGCTTACGGCCGGAACATTTTCCTTATCCTGAGGCGTTTCTGTCTGTAATGTTAAGCCTTCCTTTCCTGCTCGGGGGGTCCTGCATTGCGCTTCTCCACCTCCCCTCAGGCCTCTGCCAGCTTGCTGGGGCCAGGATCGTTGTGGTTTCCCTGTGATGCCTCCCTCGAGGCCCGGCTGGTTGCGGTGATCGCTTTCCTTGCTGGTGCTGAGGCAGATCCGCCTGAACACCGCTTTGCCCTTGTGTCCTCACGGGGCTTTGTTTGCACAGGCCGTGCTGTGGAGGGGCAGCAAGGACCCGGGAGCAGCCAGCCGCAAGCCTGGGGGAGGGACACCAGTGCCCATGTCATCCATGGAGTGTCAGGGGACACAGGAGCTGCCGGCGATGCTCGGTGAGTGCTCGAAGTGACGATCAAACAGCCCCATCCCCAGCAGAGCTAAGGGGATGCTCGCTGCTAGCCAGGGTGGGAGAAGCCCAGCATAACCAGGAAAGCCTCACTGTGGATGATAAGCACTCGATGGGTTGGTTCTGTTCCTGCTGCCTCTCTTGGCACTGTATGAACATGGGTGGGGGCAAACAGTGCCAGCGTGGGGGTCAGCACCATGTGAGGAGCTGTCACAGCCCTCCAGACCAAAGCCTCCCCCAGCAGGTTTGTGCCTCACGTTTAGGGGGCTGGGAGCTTGGAAGGGAGTTCAGGAAAGGTGAACCAAGGGTTGTTGGGGTCTGGCCTAGCTGCACCCCTTTGCCAGCAGTTCTGTGTAGTGCTGGGGCCAGCCCAGTGTTTGTGGGTACAGCTCCTGTGCACACAGTGATGTGGGATGAAATGCACCCTGCTTCACAGAGGCGTTTGAGCAAATGCCCCTCCTTGACTGGGAAAGATGTGACTCTTCTGGATAGGGAGAGGAACAGGCATTTCCTGAGGGTCTCTGGGGTATGCTCCCAGAAGCTCTGACTGACTGGTGTCTCTCCTTTTTTAGGTACAGAGGAGGCTCCACTGCCTTGTGCTGCCACCTCACCTTCAGCCACAGCTCGTGGGCCCCTCAGAGCAGGGCTGCCCAAAAGAGCCAGACAGCCTCATCTCATATCTGCTGTCAGGAATGGGACTGAGAGAGACACTCTGCACGGTGAGGAGCATGTGACATGTATTTAATTCTCAAGGGAAGAGTCCAGGCTCCTTGCTGGTTAGACCTCCCTGTAGGGGACAACACATGTGCCTCCTGGGCGACAGACACCCTGCCTCCAGGTGATAGACACCCCAGATACTTTGGATTAGAGATGCTCCTGGTTCTCACAGCCCTGACTCATGAATGCTCCAGCTGCTTACAGCTCAAGGTATTTGATACTGTAAGTGATTTCAACTCCTGCATCTCCCAGCTCCAGCTCACGGTTCTGGCTGCTCTGCTGTTGAGGTACAAGATGCTCTTGCCAGCAGACCTCCTCCCCTTGTTACACCCTGGGTTGGGGACACTTGGGTTTCTCTTGAGTCTCAGGTCATTCCAGCTCCTGGACGTAGTATGCTAATTACAGGCAGTAGATGTTCCACCTCAGGTTATTTGGAGCCCTGAGCTATTTTGGTTCCAGCACACATCAGAGAAGAGATGCTCCTACTGCTTTCAGAGGCAGAAATTAAGTCTGGGGGGGCTGTTTGCAAACAGTCTGAAGGGCACCCAGAAATGGGAGCCAGCCTGTCTCACAAAACACATTGTTAAGGTTGGGAAGGCCTCCAAGATTGAGTCCTATTATCAACCTAACACTACCATGTTCATCACTAAACCACATCCCCAAGTGCCACATCTGCACATTTTGTTAACACTTCCATGGTTGGTGATTCCACCATTTTCCTGGGCAGCCCTGTTCTGATGCCTAACCACCCTTTCCATGAAGAAATTTCTCCCAATATCCAATCTAAAGCTCCCCTGGCACAACTTGAGGGGTTCATTTCCTTTCATTTCTTCTAATCCTGTCACTGGTTTATCTGGGAGAAGAGATTGATCTCTACCTCTCTGCAAACTCCATCCAGGTAGTTGTAGAGCGCAATAAGGTCTCTCCTGAGTCTCCTTTTTGCCAGACTAAGCATCCCCAGCTCTGCATTGATCCCACAGGGATGTGAGATGATGCTGAGAGGCATGACCCTGAGTACCAGATGAAACACTCTCGTAAGCTCTTCTCTCTTCAAGGCTAATGCAGCGTGAGTGTTGATGTAGTGAATAGTGGTAAAAGCACAACTAATGCAAGCCCCTCCTGGAACAGCCTTCCTACTTTTCCAGGGTGGATCTCTAGGTTTCCAAGAAGCTCTTTTGCTGTTCCTTTATTTTTGGTGCAGAGCAGTGGTGGTGCTGCCTGCATGAAGCACAGGGAAGTAAACCGGACCACCAAGTTTCACATCCCACACTGTTACTAATGGACAAACTCGATACTATTTCTTTTCTTCCCGCAGGCCTGGCCCCTGAGCAGCTTTGTGTTTCAGGAACCTGTGCAGTTTGAGCTGGGGGAGCTGAGAGTCAGTCACTAGAGGGCACCAGGGAAGAAGGATGCTGAGAGTCCACTTGCTTCTCTGCTTCACAGTTCTGCACATGAAGCAGGAACAGCCCTTCAGCAGTGCCCTGCTGCTGCTGTTTGTCCACAGTTAATTCCCCCATTTCTGCTCTGGCACAAGGTCACAGCAATTTAGTAGTGAGAAGGAAACACTTTGGTAGCTGGTACGTGGCTGGAACAACCGTGAATGGATGTGAAAACTCTGAGGGTATCTATCAAATTGTCCTCACCCTTTGTGTTCAGAACATTTCACAGAAGGTGCAGTGCTTGCCATTAGGGTGCTTCAATGCCCTCCCTGGGACTTGCTGTCTCAAACAAATCAGAAAGCTAGGAAGGAAAACATGGCTGCAGACATGGAAAGATGTTAGAAGAATCTGGTATTAGCAGCTTAAGGGGCTATTGTGTTCACTGAGAGGAAACAGAGTTCTTAGATATATCCTAGGTATGTTAATTCTCAAGTAAGCCAGGTTTTGGCCTGCAAAGCAAGGTAGAGTCAAAACACCTGTAAGACAAAGCAGGGTTGTGAAGGATTATAGCTCTAAGCATAAATTCAGGAGGCTAGAACACATCAGAAAAATGCAGCTTAGTCTGAGCAGCCAGGAACCTGCTAGGAAACCTCCCACTCAAGTAAAATATGTAATGTTAACAGCACAGTGATCTAATCTGGTACTTTTCTGGGGCACAGCTGAAGTCATTGGTTATGGGAATATTAAGCCATACAAGAGAAAGGCCCATCATGTTATTTCCAGGGCTAATGAGATGGACTAAATGATTCCTGAGAGGTTTGACACCAAGCTGGAAGTGATGCACAGTACCATGCCAGCTGCTCTGCAGCTCAAGAGTTCCTGGTGAGCATCATGTTGACGAACATTAGACTCAATGTCTACATCCTTTCCTTGAGGATCATCACCTCGAATTTTTCAATAGCAATTACTCATACAATACGTGTTTTCTTCTTCTCCTTGTAATAAATTTTTATCATGTTTTTTAACATTGCCTCCCAGTGCTGAGGTGAAAGTGCAGAGCCTCATTCAACTCCAGACAAAGAAAGGGCACAGCCCAGGACCTCACCTTGACTGGTGTGGCTGCTGCACAGATTTCACCTTTAATTTGGTTAATAGACAGATGGTGGTGACCTTCTGTCAGACTTAATATTTAAACAGCATATACAAGCTGCTTGGAAGGATTGTCTGATAAGGTGGTAGCTCACTTACAGTGTGTATAACAACTCAGGGTTCATGTGCTGTGAATTGACCAAAGGTCAGCTGCATGCTGTGGGTGTGCCTCACATCTGACCAAGCACAAAACAGAAGTGTGAAATAATATTTAATCCGTTACTAACATTAAGTAATCCTGCGATACACCACCAGTTTGCCTAAAGACAGATGAGGAAAAATGAGCACTTTCCATGCATTCTTATCTGACAAATAAGCACTTGAGGCAGGCATGGTGCTGGAGACAGAAAAAAAAAATATTGGGGTAGAATTCATTGCTGAGTTTTGCACTCCTGAGGGCACAGGTTTCCAGCCCTGGAGCAGTACATCAACCTTGATCCCCTTGGGAGCCCTGCAGCAGCAAAGCCAAAGTGTGCACTGTCTCTTCCTAATGGAATCTGTAATCTTATCTCTGAGGAATCATGTTCCTACAATGCATTTCTTTTATTACTGCTTTGAATGTGAATGGCTTTGTGCTGTCTTTTACAGGACCACTGAACATCTCAGCAGCTATCCAAGCTGATAACACAGTCCCTTCAGACTGTGTCTATACATGTCTCCCATACATTTCTAAGAGAAAAAAAATCCCAGTGGAATTAAGGTGCTCCTGGCCAGCTCCCAAAACTGCAGAAGAACAAACAGAATTCCTTTCATTCAGTGTTTCAGACTCTAATGCAAGCATCAGAAGGCTTGAAAGGTTATTGAAGGGCTTTCCTTCAGTCTGCTCCATGCCTAAAGACAGGAACAACTGTGAATTGATGCATTCAGAAAGAAAAATCTCAAGGATACCTGTGCCTACAATTAAAAAAAATCCAATTCATATTGGCTCTTAAGAGTAGAGCAAATACCTGTGCAAACAAAATAAGCACAGTTTTTAATCTCCTTTTGTTGGTGGTGGTGGTGGTCAGTTGGTTTAAGCCTGAGCAGCAGTCATGCTGAGACCAACAGTCACCCCTCTCTGCATCCTGTGTAAGTGCTCTGGTTTTTCCTAACTTATAGAAGAATATTCTGAGTTGGAAGGAACCCAAGAAGGATCATAAAGCCCAACTCCTGCCCCAGCAAAGGACAGTCACAAGAACCACACCATATACCCAAGGATATTGTCCAAAATTTTCTTGAACCCTGTCAGACTTGGAGCTGTGACCACTTCCCTGGGGAGCCTATTCCAGTGCCCAAACACCCTCTGGGTGAAGAAACTTTTTTCTAATATCCAGCCTAAAACTTCCCTGACACAACTTCAGGCTACTTCCTGGGGTCCTGTCACTGTCACCACAGAGAAGAGAGCAGTGCCTGCCCCTCCTCTTCCCCTCACAATGAAGCTAGAACTGCAATTAAGTCAGACCTCAGTGTCCTCTTCTCCACGCTGAACAGACCAAGTGCCCCCAGCCACTCCTGGTATGGCAGCTCCTCAAGGCCCTTCACCATCTTTGTTGCCCTCCTTTGGATGGTCTCTGTAGTTTCACACTTTCTTATATTGTGGCACCCATAACTGTCCCCAGCACTCGAGGTGAGGCCACCCCAATGCAGAGCAGAGCGGGACAATCCCCTCCCTTGCCCACCTGGCATTGCTGTCCCTGATGCCCCCCAGGACAGGGTTGGCTCTCCTGGCTCCCAGGGCACTGCTGACTCACATTCAACTTTCCATAGACCAGGACCCCCAGGTCCCTTTGCACAGTGCTGCTCTTCAGCCTCTCATTCCACAGTCTGTCCCTACATTCAGGGTTGTCACATCCCAGGTGAAAAATACAGCACTTGTCTGTGTTTAAATTTCATGTGGTTGGTGATTTCCCAGCCCTCCAACTTGTCAAGGTCTCTTTGCAGAGCCTCTGTCTTCAAGGGAGTCGACAGCTCATCCCAGTGTAGTAATTTACTTAGTACACCTTTGAGTCCTGCATCCAAGCTGCCTGGGGATGGCCCAGATCTGATACCACAAATTATCTTCTGAGGTTTCCAGCCCTGGCTGCAGATATGCTCCCTGAACAAGATAACAGTATTCTGCACCTATTCGATCATGTGTGCACCTTTTCCAATACCACTGGGACTATGCAATGATATTCACTAGCTGCTGGCATGTTTCTAAGTCTCATATAAATAGAGAGTTAATTATTAGAAAATCATTGATAAAATCATTGATAAAGGAAAGAACAAGGTCTCAGAGCATGGCTCATTAACAATGATATACCTATCCCAGGTTACAGCTTTGTAAAAAATCTTGCCACATGGTGTTTGGTGCACACAAAGCAACCTTGATGTTTAATAACTAGTGATAAGTCTTTCTAGGAAAAAGAGATGATAAAAAAATAATGATTTTAAATGGAAACCATCCATCACACGTACCCTTCTGCATCATCTGCCAAGGAGAAAAATTGTGACTCCATGGGCTCATGCATTTGTCAAAGCTCTGGCAGAGCCCTCATGTGGGATGGTGCCAAAAGAACTGAAGGAGTTCCTTCAGCATGCCCCAGAGTTTGACCAACCCCATCTGTCCTGTAAAGCAACACTGCATCAGGGAGCCCATAGGAGAAGTGGCATGGCTGTCACTGATCCTGCTCACGGTTAGCACAGCTCCTGGAAAGCTGTGGTTGGTGCTGCTCAGTAACCTCAGCTAGGGACCAGTGCTCCTGCTTTGTACAACAAAGGCTGCCTCACTTTTGGTTCCTTCCACAGCATCAATGGCATACTCACATAGTGTCCTGTGGAGACCCTGCTCTGACGGGCTCAGAAAATCCTTTGCATTTTTGCAGGTTTTTGGAACTGAAGAAAAACATGCCCGTCTGCCGGACGCTGGGGGACAAGATATCCCAGCCAGCTGAGCCTTGTCTGACATGCCGTGCTGGGATTCATCCCACCCTGCCAGCTCTGCCTGCCCTATCCATGCTGCAAGCCTCGGGCAGGCAGAGATGCTCTCCTTCACTCAGAGCGTCACCGCTACCGGCGTGGTTGGGTTGTGGAAGCTTTCGACTTGTTCAGCTAAAAGGAGAAAAGGTGAAAGCAGCGGCTCGCCCTGGCCCTGCCCTCCCCACGGAGGCAGAGGGTGGAGACTCCCCGGGGTGAGGGAGCACAGGGAGCCCAGCTGCCAGCTCCAACTGCAGCAGATGCGATGATCCAGGTGCCGCTGCCCGGCCCCGCAAGCTGAGCGAGCCGAAGGGGCTGTGCTCCGTGTCCCGGATCCTGCAGCGCTCCCTCTGCCACCTCCTCTGCAGCCCTGCCCCGCTGAGCCGGACTTGCTGCTGGTGGGTGAGTCGGTAGCAGCAGCTCAGCCCTCTTACCGGGACAGATTCAGCTCGGTGTGATGATGGCTTGCACTGCCATTCCTATGGAATGATATTCAGCAGGTGGTTTTCTCCAGCAGCCAAGGAAACCACAGCAAGACGCTCGTCTGCCTTCTCCCAGCTTTTCGAGGGATTTTATTGGGAAGGCAAGAAATCAATGAAAATATGGTTTATAAAAGGCGGGGTGGGGGGGTGGGTAAGTTTCAAGGCATAAATTAAAACCAGAAAAAAGGTGAAAAATGAGAAAATTTTGCGTGAGCTGCCGTTCTCGGTGTTCCCTCATGCATGTTAACACGCGTGCAAATGCCTGCATGCACCGTGTGCTTCTTGCTTGGTCCTCAGCTAACACACAGAGCTCTTTTCATGGAAGGTAGGTTACAAATCCCCGCTAAATCGGCTGGCAATTAACTTACAGATTGCCTGAATCGCATTATCCTTATTTACTCACCCAGCTTTAATTTCTTGCACGCGTTCCTGAGAAAGAGTTATGTATGGTCTTGGCCCCTTAGCATCACCACAGCCGTTCTCTGGTCAGTCCACATACCTGGAAATGGCTAAAGAAGGGGGGAGAAAAGGTGTACTTACAACTTCTGTGAGTTTATATATATCCAAAGTTCAAAATGTGCATACAGTACCGTTTCAGCTTTCAGGCTGCAAGACTTGACTTTGTACCCACTGAAAAGAGGAGAAATAATAGCACACTTAATTGTTGTTTCTTTGGCTTGTTCAAGTATCCAGAAAAAAAGAAAAAGACTGTTTTTAAAAAGGGTTTGGGGCAGCTTCCTTTAGTAAATTATGCTGAAAGCTGCTTTTGTCTCTAAAACTCTTCCTCCTTAAGTAACTTCAATGATTATTCGCTATAGAGGTAAAATCTGTTGAGTAACTGCTGGGATTTTCAAAAATGCATGTCGAAATTTAGCTATTCATAATTTTACTGCCCCTCCTATACTATTGTTCTTTAGTATTCTGGGTATTTCTATTTGAGCTGCAAATCCTTCTGCTGCCAAAAGATTTGCAGGAAGACTGACAGGAATAAATGTTCCTTAGCATTTTATATAGCCAATGTATCTTAAAGCACACAAATACATTTACTGAATCTGTTTGAAAGACTTGGGTATGGTATTGTTGTGGTTCAAGTATGTTTGAATCAACTAAACTTTGTAGCACATTTTGTTGTTGTTTGATGGTTTTGTTTAGTTCCCTTGTGTTTGTAGGAAAAATGAGAGTTTGTACTTTACAAGTCTCAGACAAATACTTGGGAAAGTGACTGCACTGAGACCTTTATTTATGTGCATTGAAACAGTGGGCAAAGAGATTTCTCAGTTGTTTTAAAGAAAGTAGTTTCATTTTGACATTAATGAAAGGTTAAATCTCTAGATCCAGTACTTTGTTGACAAAATTTTCTGAGACTAAATATCTCTGAAGAAAATTATTTTCTATTAGACCTGAACTGAAATTATGCTGAAATCAGTGGTAATAAAAAACATATCAGAACTATTTGGCAAAACAAACAAAACTTTTTAAAAAAAGAGATTTTATAAATTTTTATTGTGCTGATGCAAAGTGTACTATACCTGGGGCTAATATGATGAGAACATGAAACACTTTATTGAGATTAACAAATATTTCTGAATACAGCAGGCAGTACATATTGTCATAGAAATTCCTGCTCATTTCCAAACTAAAATAAATATTTGTAAGCCATTGACAATGAAATCTGAGAAACTTCATTTAAAATTTGCATAGAAATTGATTTGATTAACATTCATCTTGGTTGTTTCTTTGTCCTGCACAAGCTCTGACTTAAAATATTTCCTGGCTGTATGTCACATTAAACTTAATGAATTTTTTTTTAACAGATAAACTCTGCAATATTTTAAAAATTCTATTACTGAGGAGGAATTGAAACGGCTGACACATTACCTGTGAAGGAGCAGGACCCTCTGTTCCTCTGGTGAAGTTTATTCCTAGATCAGAAATGGGAAGGCTGATATGTAAAATACCAAACTGATTATCTTACTACAACTTCTTACACCACAGTGAAAAAGAGGTATCCAAAAAAGCAAAGCAAATTAAATGCCTAATTTTAGCATGTGTGCATCATTTCTACTGCTAGCACTTCATCTTCTCCCAGCATACTGTTAGCTGAGATCCAAATGGCCACTCTCGGAGGCTTCCACCGATCACCCAGGCAAAGCCATGGCTGACCTGATCCTGTGTTGGTGCCAGCCCTGCTCAGAATGAGAAGCTGTGTTTTGGTACTTCCCCAGGCCCATTCCCACTAGCATGTCCAGAGCCCTGTCATTCTGCCAGCTCAAGGAGCTGCTGTGGTAAAGACCTTGCATGCACCTTTGAGAAGAGAGCAGCCAACACAGATTCCACACAGCAGAAATAACCACTCCAGTTTTAAGTGAATAAACATTCTGCAATTTCTTTCTGCAATAAATTCTAGTAGCTCTGAAAGTATGAAACGTTATTTTTACTATTAAGGCAACATTTAAAACGGCTATTTTTTTAACATTGATAAATGGCATGTCCCCACCAATACACTTTTTTTTTCTGGAGGGAGGAACAGAAAACAGGTACGAGGCATTCCACCTGCTGCACCCCACCCTGTCCCTGCAAGTGGCACAAGCACCCTGCAGCCAGGAAGAGCTGTGACAACTTAAACCAGAGGTGCAGTGAGACCTGAATCCAGCCTCTGATCATAGCTACTAATAGTTAAGGTTTTCCCAAGGGACAATAGCAAAGAACATTGTTTTTGCTTGGCCATTTGGGTCATCAAGCCTTCCTGAACTTGGAAGTTTCCTGCTGACAGCTATATTAAATAGCCATTGAGAGACTGTTTGCTATGGATATATGTAATTCTTCCCATACCTGATTTAATTATATAGCTTCTACACACATTTTTGCAAGGAAGTGTACAATCTCATCATAACTTGATTGATAGATTAAATTTGACTATGACATACTGTCTGTTCTTAGGAACAACACTGTAAAAACAGTGTGATCCTTTACTTCTGAAAACAGTTTCTGATTCTCTGCTTACTGTCTACCTGTCTAGTTCAGTCTGGAAGAATGAATTTCTTTAATTCCCAAAAGAAATTTTTTTTTCCTGAAGAGCATTTCAGAAATTTCAGTGCAAGTATTAAGCTAGGTTTTTATGCTGGTCTTTGGAAAAAAAAAAAGACCAAAAACCAAACAAAATCAAATTAAACAAAGAAAAATGTAGCCATTCTGTTGATTATGTCTGAGGTCAAACTCTACCTCATTTTTTTCTCATTTACTCATAGTGTTGCATGAGTAATACTGAAATTAAGCTGAGAAAACAGTAAGATCAAACAATATACTGATCCAAATACCTTATATATGTAGTGATATATCAAGGCCAGAGTCACACTGTTCTCCTGACTTCTGCACTCTGTGCTGCTTGGTTATCTAACAGCTAAAGGGATTTTCTAATGCCTACCCACGGTGTTGCCCCTATGGCTAAGCATTTGGTGCCTAGCTCAGCAAACATCCACTCAGCACTTGGTGAGACTTTAAGTGGCAAGTTCCCACTGCAGTTCTGAACACACATCTCTAATTTATCAAAGCATCCTTTCAAAGGGCACTGATTGATGTCCAGATAGATTAACCCAGAAACTGAAGGAAAAATATCCTTATTAAATTACCTGTCCTTCTCCAGGTAGGTAAATCATAAGTGAGAGTGTATGCAGTTTATCAGTAACAGGCCTCTATATTTTAAATGTTGCACATTTGATTGATGTTCAACTTATTCAAAATACATTTTAGCTAAAATTAAAGCTAGACCCATTGTAATTACATTTCAAACACTGTTTCTTTGCACTGAGTTACCATTACTGATTACTAAAACATTAAGACCTTACGTTTTTGTCAGCACAGAAGACTACAGCTTTCTCAGAGGAGGAAATCTTGGCCTAGATTTGGGATACCATCACTGGGAGACAGATGAACCAGCCTTTATGTGCAGATAGGCTGGTTGCTGAACTTAATGCTTCCAGAGGTTTCACTGTGCTGATAGCCACAAAGGAGAGCTCAGCTGTCTGTAAAGCACCCTTAGCAAACTGACAAGATAAGGGCTTAGATTTGGGTTTTTATGTGACCATATGAGCCTGTTAGATTAAACAGGGGTTTTTGTGTGTTTGTTTGTTTTTGTTTGTTTGTTTTTTTCCCAAGGTTCCTTTTTACTAATGGCTCTCAGATTCATTCAGCATGTCTGAAACTGTCATAATTTGCCTCCTTTCTTGCTGTAAGCAGTGTAACTATGCTGAGGGAGGGGACTGGTCACCCCAGAGCTTCCAGCTGATCATCTACCCTCTTGATTTCCATGAACTATTGCATTGCTAACATTTCCCATAGTGACAATTAAAATAATTATACTCTGATGAGTCAACATGTTATATAGAGAGGCCAGACCCTACCTCTCACCCAGATGACCCTTAAGGAAGCACAAAGAAGACAGGTCTGCATGCATGGGGACAGCCAGGAATACTCCACTGTGCAGGTGGATGGCTCACAGGCAGAGCCTGGGTGATGAGGGAGGTGATATAACCTTAATTATTGCACAAATACCTTCTAATTTTCACATGGAAATCAAAGCCAAGGAAGAGAATTACTTGGCAGCAGCAGTATCAGTTTCCACGTTGCTATACCCTTGGCAAAATTATTTAGATTAATAGAATAGCTGCTGCCTGTGGCCATGTGCTGCTGCTGAGAGGTAGCTGGAGGTGGAGGATTCTGTGGGAAAGATCCTGGGGTTGTGCTGTGGTGGACACAGCCACTTCCAGCTGCTGAGGCAAAGCTGAGTGTGTCAGTGATGCTGGTAGAGCCTCTCCGGAAACATGTGTAAGAAAGGGCAAAATATGTTGTTCAGCAGCTGTGAGAGAGGAGTGAGAAAATGTGGAAAAAACAGATCCCAGAGAAGGAAGTCCAGGTGTCAGAGTAGACAGTCACCTCAGAGAGTGGCTGGATGGGCAGCTGTGGCCCCCCCAAGGCCAGCCCACCCCAGCAGAACATCAGGCTGGAGGGAAATCTTTTATCTCCCTACCTCTGGTAGACCCAGCTCCTCATCAGCTTCGTGTTATCTCCAGGTCTGAGCCCACAGGACCCAACCTTCCTATCCAAAAGAGGGACTCCTAGATGGGCCTCTTCCACGCCCACCATGGGCCCTGTGCCAAACACTGGACCCTAAGGACACACCTTTCCTCTTCATACCTAATCAAATCTTCCCTTTCCTGTGTTTCATTTCCAGAGGAACGATGGCAGAAGACCAGCCACACCTATGCATTCAGATGTCAGAATCCGGTACAAATGGCATTCCCAGTAGAAGGCAGTCCTTGCCAGATTTGGCTGGCAGGGCAGGAAGCGTGCTCACCTTCCACAACATCTGCTACCATGTGAAGACAAAGACTGGGTTCCTGTGTTTCCAAAAAACCACCAAAAAAGAAGTTTTGAGAGATGTCAAGTATGTATTTAAACATCTCTTTAGAGTATGTGTAAATTTTATTTCTGTCCAGAGAGTAGACTTCACTCATGTCACTGAGCCATTCAGCACAATATGTAGATCAAGGTTTAGAGAAATTATTTGTATGTGTGGTTGCTTCATGTTTGCAGTCAGCTGTGCTTAAACCCAGGTCCTCAGTCCCTGGGCTGGGCCTGTGCATCAGAGAGTTCACTTCCCTTGGTCCTGGGAGTACAGCACTCCTGGCTGCTATCAGCACGGGGCACACCAGCCAGCTCTGCTCGCTCTACACTCCCTGGCAAACCTCCCACTGTGCCAGGGTGCTTAGCTGAGATACCAACAGCCTGTCCTCTGTGATTGCCTCCTTCCCTCAAGTGGCCTTAGGAAAGGTTAATTTTTCGGGGGATGTAACTTAAAATGTTTAATACACTAATATAAGTGCAGGTTAGGTTAACTTTGAAGAGATGTAAAGGTTTTTGGAGTTTTGGCATTTTTTTTTTGTTGAGTTGTTTGGTGGTTTTTTTCCCCAACAGTGAGCATTACTGCAGTAAAGCAGTCATGTCATCATGGCCTTTGTTCAATAATCAGTGAATAAAACTTGCCCATTCACAGTTCAGTAGTTAAATTCAGTGGCAAGGGCTCATACAATATGCCATTCCAAGTCACCCATGACTTTCAGCTCCCTAACTCCAATTTCTATCATAAATATTCATCCTTTTGTGTAGCTCAGTCTATCCTACTCTTTGCCCAGGGAATTTCCACACCTGATAAACATGAGCTCTTAAATGCCTTGTTGCTTTCCTCAAAAGCCAAGTGTTGTGGTAACTCAGTTGACTCACATGGGTCATTTGTTGTGGAGGAAGGCCAGTCCTACAAAAGACTTCCTCCTTGGAGATCTGTCCTCTAAGATAAGATAAAACATAGTCATGGTGACTGAGCTGTGGACCCCTTCCTGCTTCGGGACTCTGTTATCTCCCTGTAAACTATTGGTCCTTTTACCCTGGTCTTAAACCATTGGTCCCTTTCCCAATTCTCCCCTTCCCTATAAAAACCCCAGCTTTTGCCCAGTTCAGTGGAAGTTTGTCACTGGCCCGCTTTGCTGAAGCCTGCCAATAAAGGACTCTGTGGAATGCTACATGGCCTCCCGTCTCTCGTCTGCGTGTCAGCTGGGGTAAACCATGAGTGGAGTCGGGCTGATCTGAGCACAGAGCTGAAATCACAGCTGAAAGAGCTGATCACTTCAAGTCTCAGAGCGTGCTCATAAGGGTTACCCCTGGTTGGAAACTGCCCGAGATCCCTGGACAGCCGTTCCTCACGGGACCCCTATCCGGGATAGACGGTGGTGGTGCTGGGGGTTGGACTGATCCCGTGAACCAGCCACCAACAATTTGTAACATTTTCCATCTGGCTTTTGAGTTTCATAGGGCTTTAATGTCAGATACAGAGAAATATCAACTGCATTTTAAGGAAATATAAATCCCTAGTTTATTCTATATACAAGAGACTATTATTCTCTCAGTTGAGAGAATAATACCTTCAGAACTGAGTATGGTTAAAGCAAGTGTGTGCGTCTCTTGTCTTTGATCCATGTGGTAAAAAACATGTACAGGCTTTGCTACATTTTAGTTGTGTTTCTGTTCTGTCTTCATTATATGATGATTAGTTTTTAATGAAATAGAAATAAAAAATAGGGTGAAGTCTGATCATAAATATTGCTTGTGAATAGGCAGTTTCATTAATTCCAAAATTAATCAGATACAGAAAGTAGTTGTACGGGTAAGTTACTCTGGCCTACCAGTTGAAACAGGCAAAGAAATAACTGCACCCTAACTATTTTGTAAAACTGATCTGTTTTGTCTTACAGTGGCATCATGAGACCAGGACTGAATGCAATTTTGGGACCCACTGGTAGTGGTAAATCTTCGTAAGTGCCCCCTTCTTCCTCCACAGAAATTAGACCACGGGGAAAATGAAACTGTACACTTTTAGCAGTAATGGACTTCTCTTTCAGAGAAAGATTGAGTTTTTATTTAGGTCTGTGAGAGCCTCACTGTTTTCTGAGAAATACTTGAATTCAAAAAGACAATCAGATTATATGAGAAAAGTGAAATCCAGTTTCAGTCCACACTTTGCTGATAGTGGCTCCTTACACACCATTCTGGTAATGTGTAACCAATTTGAGGTTAAACTTAAATTATTGGAAAAATGGACATGGACCTGCACAGATCTCATTTCCTTAGGAAACCAAGACAACTCAGTCCTTGCAAGTTGCTGGGGGTTTTCTGGATTGCAAATATTTAATGTGATCTGTTTCTCTGTAGCGGTTCATTCCATGAGCTGGGTTGTGGTTCAGAGAGCTTTGCCTCCTGAATGTTCATCTGACAAAGTAACCAGCTTTTCCTTTAGGCTACTGGACATTTTGGCTGCAAGGAAGGATCCCCATGGGCTCTCTGGTGACATTTTGATCAATGGAGCTCCTCAGCCTGCCAACTTTAAATGTACCTCTGGGTACGTAGTACAGGTAAGTAATTTTTGTCACTGTGGATTTTATTGTAAGAAGTTGCTGCTGTGTTGCAAATACCCTGCCTTGATTCAAGAATCTAGGAAAACTCCTTAAAATTACAGTCAGCATGTTACAGAAAGGTGGTCTCTCAAACCACCTTTAAATCTCAACTTCCCATGACTGACAGAGTCCCTTTGCAAGAGACAAGCAGATGGTATCTAAAAACCTCCCCTCCTTCCTCTGACAAAACAAGCTGGGAACACCTTCACCCTAACCCACATGGACCCAACCTCTCTTCACATTCCCTTTCTTTCTGCTCTCACATGTGGTGGGCTGAGGCTGCACTGACAAGCACATTGTGATAATGACCTGAACTGTAGCTGCTCCTAAGGTCCCTTCAGCCCTTCCATCTCCCCCTCAACACCTCCAAAAAACTGAATAAGGTAAGGATACATAAGGGATGGTTTTTAATACTTTGCTGTTTATACATTTTGATATCATGCATGATGGAGGCTGTTCCTATATGGCATTGCCTTATGAATTTAGGCAAATATAATTATGTGCATGAAATCCACACTATGCTATGACACTTCAAGGCATTGAAGATGCACCTTACTGCATGGTCTGACTGCTGCCACTGTCACTCTGCATGCAAGGACAGCATAAAACATAGGTAGATACAGTTCTCAGAGGAATAAATAAAAACTGCTGAGCAACCACCAAGTATCTACTGTTTTTTTTTTTAATGAAGGATGATGTGGTGATGGGAACCCTGACTGTAAGAGAGAATCTGAAGTTCTCAGCAGCACTCCGCTTGCCAAAGTCAGTGAAGGAAGAGGAAAAAAATGAGCGAGTCAATCAGATCATCAAGGAACTGGGTTTGAGCAAAGTGGCAGATTCCAAGGTAAAGCCTGTAAACATGGTATTTAAACCATACTAACCATAATAAGTGGTTTATTAATTAGCCAAATGGCTCGTTATGGCAGATTAAAAAAAAAGTAAATTTCATTTTATTGTGTTTATTGTGTTACATTTATAGTATTGCTGTTTCAGTAATATAATAATTAGTGGCATTTCTGTGTGACTGTGCTGATGCTGTCATATGGTATTACATTGCAGGGAAGAGGAAGAAGAAAGGGAAAGATGAAAGAGAAAGCTAGTGGTTGGAGAAAAAGACAATACCTCAAGTAATGTTAACATTAAGAACAAGGCTGTGTGTGAGATAACATTTACATCTGTTTCTGACAGTAGAGTCAGAATTCCTTACAACTCTCCCCAAATACTGTCATGTGGGTAGGATGCCGTTTGCTCAAGGATTTATCTTTGGGCCAAACAAGACAAGTTTCTTGTTTTTTATCAGGTTGGTACCCAGTTCTCTCGTGGGGTATCTGGAGGAGAGCGGAAAAGGACCAATATAGGGATGGAGCTCATCACGGATCCTGCCATCTTGTTTTTGGATGAGCCAACCACAGGACTTGATGCCAGCACTGCTAATGCTGTCCTACTGCTACTGAAAAGGTGATGGCCTTGGAAACAGCTTCCCATTCTCAGCATTCCACTCTGCTATGTTTCAGATGAATTTGACTTGTATTACAGTTCAAATGAGCAAACAGGGAATTCAGATATGTAATTATTTACCAGTGAGCCAAGGATTCACATAGGATAGGAAAAAAACTGTATAATTCTCTCTCTCCAAAGTGAGGGTTCTTTTCTCACACAGACACTGTAAATAGTACCTAAATATTTTCTTCTTCTTTATTTTTATCGTTCTTCTCCCTTCTCTGGCATACCAAGTAGATCAGACTTCAAGACAACTGAACTTTCAAATGCTCTTATCTAAACACTTAATCAACTTGCAAAGCTGACATCTCTGTCATTCTTCACATTCAGGATGTCAAAACAAGGAAAGACAATCATCTTCTCTATCCACCAGCCTCGGTACTCCATATTCCGACTGTTTGACAACCTGACACTTCTGGCTGCAGGGAGAGTGCTGTACCATGGGCCGGCCCAGCATGCCATCGAGTACTTTCAGTCCATTGGTGAGCACAACTTCTAGCAGGGCCAGCCTTTGGTTTGCACTAACTCGAGTGAAATGCCAATAGTTCTGGGCCAGAACTGGACATGGTGTGTCCAAGGAGGCCCAGCATTGCAGCAGGCTGAGCCTTTCTCTGGGTATTTCTCTCCTTGACCCACATGTGGATTTGGGAGAGCTGTCCCTGGGTGCATCTTAATTAGAGAAAGCCAGGCTAGGGCTGGGAAGGGCACGCTGCCAGCTGTCACCTCACTTTTGCTGACAGTGCTGCTCAGCAGTGCCACTCATCCCTTGGGAAAGCACGGACTTTCCAAAGGCTGCCATGCCTTTGGTACAGGCTGCTCCATGGGCAGGATGTGTGGCTGTGCTCGTGATAGCCAGTCACATGACCCCACCCAGGGCTCATAATGCTGTCACCACAGTGTCACTGTCACGACAGGCTACCAGTGCGAGCCCTACAACAACCCTGCCGACTTTTTCCTGGACATCATCAATGGAGACTGCACCGCCGTAGCAATGAACAAGGCTGATGAAAGCAACACAGGTATGAAACTCAGAGCTGAGTCAAGTTACCCTGCATGTGTGGGAATGGGAATTTAACAAACTGTTTTGGTAATTCTCAGCACACAGAAAGAGCTTCTTTCATCTTCAAGGCAAAGCATCTGAAATCTTGCAGAAGCAGAGATGATAAACCAGGACAATTATTCTTGTTAAGGACATAATTTGATGCAGTTATGGCTTGACTATTTTACCTAATGGAACAGTTTTTTCTGCTAGGAAATTACTGTTTTCTTTCCTCTGAGCAGGGTGGAAAGGGGTAGAGATAGGGTATCACTGCTCACCTGATGTTTCCCTGAAGTTGTGCTAAGACAGAAATTTTCCCCAAACTAATGAATCAGCTCTCTCCTATTTGTTGGAGCATGCTTTCTCATACTTTTCTGCTGCAACTTATTAATAGCTCACTCTCTTTTCACAGGAGTGAAAAGGCAAATGAAGTAATGAATATGCTGAGTGCCCAAACACAGTTTCACTACACCTTTACCAAAGGAGCAGCCATCATTTTACAAAAATGCTCTGATCAGGGTCTGGCAAATATTCTAGCTGGCAACACACATCATACCTGTCACTGGAAAAGCTCACACTGTACAGCAGTTGAGAAAAAAGGAGGTTCAGCTGAAATTTATTTATGACCAAAGTAGACACATGCAGGATTACCTGGATCTAAAATTCTGGGAAGTCCAGGATTATGTCATCAGACACTTACAGAAACCTTTGGGAGCAAAGGGGATGCAAAAATCACATTTTAATTAAAAGCCATGTTGCTGCTAGGTTGCAACTCCCTGGGCAGACTAGGTTTTGCCTGGTCAGCGAGCTGAGAGGCTGCTGCCTGTGGGACAGGTTGCATAGACAATCACAGAGGTTTGGTCTTATTTATACCAACTCTTTTGAACTATCTGCTATGGGACTGAGTGCAGTAAACCCCTGGAACTATGTGTGCATCTTAGTTCTTCTGTTTTTTTAATCTTTCCAGCAGAGAGCACTGAAGAACCCTCTGAATATGATAAAACCTTGGCTGAGCAATTAGCAGAAAAATACTCTAACTCTACCTACTACCTAGAAACAAAAGCACATTTAGAGAGCATTTCTTCAGGAAGTAAAAAGAAAGCCAAAGGAGTTTTCCGGCAAATCACATATGCCAATTCCTTCCTCCACCAGCTGAAATGGGTGTCAAGGCGCACATTTAAAAACCTGATAGGAAACCCTCAGGCTTCCATAGCTCAGGTAAGGCTATTGGTATCTATAATTTTGTGGTATATGTTGAATTTATTTGGCTCCTGGATTACTGGCTAAGTCACTGGGATAGTTTTGCCTCTTGATATTTTGACTGCAGTAAGCATCTGATGAAAAAGTGCTTGAGGTCTAGGAGTCTGGGGATAGGAGGTGTCCTGAATGCTCCCAAATGTGGGACTGTTCAGTAATTAATTTCGGACTAATGAAAACTCTTGGGAGGCAAGACATGTCCCAACAGGGCATTCAGCTGCTCCCGGCCAGGAGCACATTATGTCCCAAATAGTTTCACAGATTTGCTCAAGAACATTCTTCAGATTTGACTCATTGTCCAGGCTTGGCACTGAGGGGTTTGGCCTCAAATCCCCTCCCCCACCAGGAAAAGTTAACAAACTGCATTTGCATACTTAATTAAACAGCACAAAATGAAGTGTTGGCTCAAGTTGCAGTCTCATAATGTGTGTGCTGTTTGGTCATTTGACTGTTCATATTGGTGATAATGTCATGTGGATAAGATGTCATGAAGTCCACAATGGGGTCTGACACCCACCATGAAAGATCATCACTGGCTCTGTTTTTGTTGCTTTTTCTGAAGGATCAACACCAAAAGTGTTGACTCCTTCAGAGCTGCACATTGCTTTCAAAAATGAAGAATGCTGGCCTCTGCAGAGTGACTAATCCTCGGGAATCTCCTAATTCATGACCCAAACTCTGCAGCCACAGAACCACTAAAACTCCCACTGCAACTCTCGGCAGTTCTGGAGAGACCAATAGAGAAACTGGGCTATAGCCAGGGGTATAAATTATCTTCATCATGTTTTATATAATGAATGAATAAATGGTTGGTGGGGAGGTAAAACAAGTCCAGAATCCCTGAAGTTCAAAAGGCTTTGAGTACGTGTGTGTGCCTGTATGTTGATACTATGGAGATCCTTAATAATTGCTTTGTAAAAGCCTGACCTTGTGACAAGAATTAGGCTCTCAAGAACCTCCTTCATAGCCCAAGGTTAATGGTCCTGACTTGTTTCTCACAATCTTTTTCATCTCCCACCCTCATTAGGGGTGGATTTGTCCAGCATTCTTTTAGGGGTACATGGCTCATTAAGCCTTTTCTTCATTAATCTGCTCCAAAATGGTCTTGAAATGATCCCTGCCTTCCACCACAACTGGTTTAGGAGCTGAATTATCCCTGACATTTGCTCCTTTCAGCAGATCTTAGTGAGAGTGTACCAGGATCAAGTAGTTTAAGGGTGTTAAGACTCATGCATTGCTCGGGCTTAAAAATGACAGAACTGCCTGATACCATTGTTTTCCTGAGCTTTTTGTCATTTTATGCATTTAGCAGTTAAAAAGTGTAATGCACACACTTCAGTCTTTTAAATGACAGCCTTGAGGAAGATGTTATCTTTGCTATTTAAATAGTTACTGACTGCAAATATCAGTGTATCTACAGCCCTGTTGTAGCATCTCCTTAAAAACAACCCCATGAGTAAGATGTATGATAGAACCCAGTAATTACACACCGTGGAGCATGAAAATAAACAGTCATCCTCATCCTGGCAGTCAGGAAAACCTTTGAAGCAATGAGAATGATACTTCCCTCCTCTTTTTCCCGTTTAGCTTTTTATTACAGCATTCCTGGGGCTGATTGTAGGTGCCATTTTCTTTGGACTTGAGGAGAACTCCGCTGGACTACAGAACAGGTCAGTCAGTCTAGGCAATGGATATTCAAAAATTTTATAAAAAGGAGCTTAAAATGTTTTTAAAGGAAATGCTTCCCTTCACATCAGTAAGGCCAAGCCCATGTGACTTGGAAGTGAGCATGTGATTTTGTTCCTCTAGCAAGGTCCCTGCAGAACTGAGAAGGTTAAAACACACAGACTTGTGGCTATATAAACGTAGGTAACTAAAGCTGTAATCTTGCAACAGGTTCTATTCACGCAATTCAATTTACCAGCAGTAAGAGATTTTCAAATTATGCTGCTCTATGTATCATTTTGACATCTGTATGTACCTGACCTGACACATGAGTTTGCCACTATGAAACCTCTGGGTTCTTAATCCTGAAACACTTCTGTTTGTTTCAAAACCACCCAGTTTTAAATTGAGTGGGAAGTGCCTTAAATTTTTGTGGAAAATGTGAAAACTACTTCTCACACTGTTGAATTGGTTCCTCACAGTTTGCAGCAGACAAATGCCTTCCCAATCTGAGAATATTTAATGTGTCAGGAAATGACATTGAGAAAAAAACCAAACCACAGCCCCTCAAAAAAAAATTCAGTTGATTTTCTATTTTTTACCTGCATCAGAGAATGTACTATCATCATTACATGCCAAAACCAAATATTGACTGTACCACATCTATGTCAGGCTTGTTACAGACTCAGACTTGTAGCCAAGACTTTTACGATGGATTTTGGGAAATGCAAAACTTCATGCACTGCAGGTGGATTTGTGTACTCTGTTGTGGAAACACTACATGTACATTCCATTTTAAATAACAGCCCACTGTTTTGCTATTTTGCAGAGTGGGTGCAATGTTCTTTCTGACCACCAACCAGTGTTTCAGCAGTGTCTCAGCTGTTGAACTCTTTGTTGTGGAAAAGAAGATATTTATGTAAGTAAAACATACAGAAAGGTTACCAGGCTCTGCTGTTAGACTGTGAGTTTGTCTGACATGCTGTAAATGTCATTTAAGTACAGCTGGTGCAAAATTTTCAAATTATTTCACTAATAGTGCTCATTGCAACTGTACTCTGTTAGTCTGCTAGTGAGTTGTCAGCAAACCCCCCAAAAGGTACTTATGATTACAAATGACTCAGAGTTTAAGATTGACACATTAGGGAAAAAATCTTGAATACTCAGTTTTGGCATTGATAAATAAGTTTGTGACTTGCTAGTGAGGGTAAAAAATATCATCTGACTGGATTCTTTAAAGCGATGCATATTATTCTGTATAAAATACGAAAATTATTCAGACTTTACCCTCTCTGTCTCGATGACATGACACATAAACTTACTAAAAATTATGTGTACAAATACCCACGTTCATTTGCATATGAAAATGTCACCACTTCTATAGTGTGTAGGCTTACTGGAAAGTTGCATTACAGCCTAAATATGAAAGAGTTTCTTCCAGTTTGAGCTAGAATTCATTTGTCAAGAGGTGAAAATTGAACTGTGTTTTAGTGGTTAAATCTGTGATGTGCTGTACCTATCTCTGTGTTCCAGACATGAATATATCAGTGGGTACTACAGAACATCTGCATACTTCCTAGCAAAGCTGATGGCTGATTTAATACCCATAAGGACTGTGCCCAGCGTCATCTTCACCTGCATAGTTTACTTCATGCTAGGCAAGTATGGTCTCCTACCATCTCATTCCAGCCCTCTAACAAATCATCATGACTCATGCACCTCATATATGTGTATTCATACATGGGTATTTATATAGGCTAAAGCCCTACACTGGTGTGGCAGTGGCCACTGAGCTTACTTTTAGAACACCATCTTGTTTTCTACAGAAAAGACACAAAGATTTAAGCGTTCATCAGAGAATCTGTGACACATCTCATCTCTACTGTCCCTAGAAGGAAGCCACAATCATTACTACATAGTTTTGATTTCTTCCTTTTCATCTGTGGCCTTCTTGGCTTCTGATGACTTTAACAAGACACTTTTCTGATCCTTGCAAGAACACCTAAAAAAAAAGGTTTTGTTTTAAGATATTAATACTGCATGAATTAATACCAGCTTGTTGGCTTTGCCCTGAGTTTTTTCCCTAAGGAGTAGGAAACAAGGCCACATCAGGAAGAGGCTCTCAAACTGTGGAAATGGAATGAGACAGACCTTGCTACTGAATCCATAGCCATCTCAAGGCTGCTAGTTTCTTTAGGGGAGCTCTCTGCTGGAAACTAGTGAAATGCTGTATAGCTGCTGCTCAAGGAAGTGCACTGGAAGTTTTTCTTCTGATGGACAACTTGCAGGCACTTTGGATGTGTGAAGTACAGTACTTCTACACATTCTACTATTTCAGTCTTACTGCAGTGTTGGGTATCCTACTTATTCATCCTGTCTTCCACTGTTAGAACAGACACATAAGAGCTGTCACGAGCACCACAACAGTCTTGGGTCTCAGTGACACAGCCTGTGCTGGCAGACAAGGTGTAATTTGTAAGCAGGACACACTAGGAAAGTCAGGATAGTGTTCAGGTTATAGCAGAGCTTTCAGCAGGATCATTCTGAATCCCCTCTTGTTCTGATCTTCAAGGTTTGAAACCAACAGTAGAAGCCTTCTTCACAATGATGTTCACCCTCATGATGGTGTCCTACACAGCCACTTCCATGGCACTTGCCATTGCAGCAGGACAGAGCGTGGTCGCTATAGCAAACCTACTCATGACTGTTGCCTTTGTTTTTATGATTGTGAGTAGCACTGTTCAGTTCTCTAGACTGGATCATGAAATCCCAGAAATGCTGAAATCCAGAAACCCTACTAGCATGGAGTTCAGCTGAATTCTGCAAAAAGTCTGTTGCAGCCAACATATCCTGATTTGTCTGATTTGAGTATCTAGATGCTGTGGGGTGGAATATTCTGATTTATCTTTTGAATGAACAAGAAGTGGGGGACTGGAGTGTTGGATGCGAGGAGGAGAGTGGTTCCTCTGACTTTCTCTCTGCGGCTCTGGCAGACAGAAAACTGCCTGGAAAGTAGGAAAGCCACTTAAGGCTACATTTAATTCTCTCTCCCCTAACTTTGTGAAAGGCAAATGCGTCTGGCTGAGAACATGACCTGCAGCCTCCTGCTTTCTGAGACCACTATCTCAGCTGTCCTCTTCAGTTGCAGAGCCCACCTTGGGCATGTTAAATTGGACAACACACAGCCACAGTCAGGAGACAGGCACCTTAGATGAGGCAGAGCTGAACTTACAGCCAAAATCCATATTACCTCAGACACAGGGCACACAGGCAACACCCAGAGCAGTCCCACACTGAGGAGCAGCAGAGAGTTCATACAAACCCATGTGGGACCCCCAGACAGGAAGCATGTGTGTGTACTGCACAGGGGAAAGCATTCCTTGTTACTTGCTTCAGGGGAAGGACCTGAGGTTATGGCCCAAAGCTTGGTAACATATAAATCCTTCCCTTTTGTTGTTCTACTGGAAGAGTTTCTTCCTCAAGGAATGTTTTCCCATTCCTTTCTATCTGAAGAAGCAGTCAAGAGCTAGAGAAGAACACATGATAAAAGCATGTAATTTGTAGTTTATTTTTCATGTTATTGTGGCTTTTTTTTTGGTAATTATTGCCTTTAGATTTTCTCTGGGTTGCTGGTCAATCTCACTAGCGTCATGTCCTGGCTCTCCTGGCTCAAATACTTTAGCATCCCTCGCTATGGAATGACAGTAAGTGCTCTGATTTCCTGTGTACAAACCTGGAAATGGTTTGCTAGAAAGGAATCTGTTTAATCATGATAAAGAAATCTTCAAACTTGGCCTAATGTGCAAAAGGAAAGCTAATTAAGTACAATAGCCTCAGACTGTTGTAGAGTATCTTGAAACAAGAAGGTCTTCTTATCAGCCAGAATCCACTGCAGTTTAGAAGAGCTCATTTCTGTAATTTGGAAACATCTCATATGAGAGACGCAGCTACTACATCCACTGGACTTCAGCTGAACAGAAATGTCTCAAAGTAAAAAACAATGTTATCCCCACCCAAAAAAGTAAAAATCTTCTGTTTGTCTTTTCCATCAATCAAACAAAAACTTGTCTGACTAAAGCTGTCCTCCTAATCTGTGAAAATTTAAGCTAGAGTGATGTTTTGCAGAGAAATCTGGGCTTTACTGTGCCTGTGCAGAACTAGTCAGGCCAGGGGGGGTGGTAAATCCTGTTGTGGTACATACTTTACCAGGTGTGTACAGGCTGCATACATTCCTCTCTTAAAAGAAAAAAAGAACTCTGCTACTCTGCTAAAAAATGGGGATTTGGCAAATATAATACTGATACCAGAACATTTTTAGAATTAATTTTAATTGGATTATATCTCATCTTGTTAATGTATCACTCCTTTAACTACTAATTTTTGTTGTCATTGTTTCCTTTATTTTAAAAGGCTTTACAGATCAATGAGTTGACTGGTCTGAACTTTTGTGGCAGCAGTAACAGCACAGTTTCAAGCAGTGACAGTAGATATCAAAAGACAGGCCTGATGTAAGTATTTTGGTACACTGAAATGAATCCCACCATTAGTAACTTCAGAAGTCCTAGAACATCAGTCTGAGTATCAGAGATACTCACTGATGACCAGAGAATCTGTGAGTTTTTATATGGAAAAGGAACCTTTGAATGGGTTTTTGCATTCTTACTGCATGGAACATTCTGCTTGTTGTCATATTTAGTATTTATAACCCTAGAAATATCTGGAATTATGCTTCTTACTTTTCTTTAAATTGTATTTAGTGAGAGCTATGCACACACACACAATTGTACAGCCTCACAAAATCCTTTTCAGCTTCCTATGTGAAACTGGAGCTACAAGAAAAGAAAGTTTACAAATGGAAAATTAACCACTGACATTTAGCTGGTGTTTTCCCGGCCTACTACACACATGCAACCACACTGCAACTTCTAGACATCTTCCTAAATCCTGCTGACTGGTTTATAAAATGACTAAGTTTATCAATGTGTGTGTATTTATCTGTAGGGCATGCACTGGAGAGGAGTATCTGGAGAGTCAAGGTATCGATGCGAGCCCCTGGGGCCTGTGGCAGAACCACCTGGCTCTGGCCTGCATGACACTAATCTTCCTTACCATTGCCTACCTCAAACTGTGCTTCATGAAGAAGTTCTCTTAAAACCAGAGGGAAAGATGCAATTCCCACTGTTCAGTAGTTTGCAGCTGTAGTAGTTGTGCAACTGACTTGATTACTTTTAAAGACACCTTTTTTTTTACTTTTATTATTACCCAATCCAATGACATGAATGGCATCCTTGTATATTAAATATGTTATAAAGTCATATTATAATATTGGCTTTTCACAATTATTGAGATGAATGTTATATGTATAATGTTAAAATGGCTTTGCTGTGTGAATGTATTTTTTCCTTCTCCTGCTATTAGCAAAAAATTTAGGCATAAGTGGTAATAGTTGATATAGCATCCTTGAACTGCTGCCAGTTAGGATGAACTCCAGTGAACAGATGATGGGGACCTGGCTACTATCAACACTCACCTCCTGTGGAAAGAAGGAGCCAAAGCCCAAATTAAAAGATGCAAAGAAGAGGATTAAAACCACAAGCCAAGAAATGTGCATGCTCTAAAAAGGCAGATCCAAGGAGTGGCCATGCTAAATAGTTCCTGGAAGATGTAAACTAATTAATGGAAAAGTTTGAATATGCATAAAGTCTATGAATATGTGTTGTAGTTAGTTTATTTAATTTTGTTAAAGGTTCGTTAAAGCTTGTTGGTATGTTCTTGTTTCCCCCTATTGATTGTATTGATTTGGCCCCAGTTATCAGTTATGTAAACCCCTCCTATTTTTCCTGAATGT
Organism: Parus major; assembly: GCF_001522545.3. Lineage (NCBI taxonomy): Eukaryota > Metazoa > Chordata > Aves > Passeriformes > Paridae > Parus > Parus major. The sequence continues at coordinate 9,703,066 of NC_031771.1, read as the reverse complement.
TCCCTGCCAGTCACCTTAGCCCTGCCCCTACTCCCTATCAATCATTGTAAACCCCACCCCTTCATTCAGATTCTTCTGTGTCAATCATTTTTCCCTCGAGACTCCACTGGTTAATGTATCTTGTTCCCTCCCTCTGTGTATTCCTATTGGCCCTGAATTTGAGATCCCCTCCCCTTATTCTTCCCCTCGAGATTCCCCATTGGTGCATGGTTTGTACCCTCCCTTGGAGATTGGGCAGTACTTAACTCCTTGCACAGCAGTGCAGGAGGCTCTCTCGGACCTGCCTCCTTCAGTTGTGGATCCCTTGTTTTACCTGACCTAATAAAACCATTGCTGGGAACTTAAATCCAAGAGAGACTCCTCTACTTTCTTGCCTCCACCCGTGCACCACAGAGCTTGGGGTGGCCCAAGACTCTGGAGGTTTCGCTGAGGGAAAAGCCTACTCCCCAGTGATTTCCCACTTGGTGCCTGCCTGTGCTGGAGTGCAAAAGACCACTGTAGAGCTAGCCGGAGCTCCAGTGCAGTGCTGCGTTGCATCAAGGTGATGCAGCAGAAATGGAATATAAAGGGTGTTCCCAAACCACCCGGAGTGCGCTTGTCAGAGCATCAAGCATCCAGGTGTTAATCTTTGCTTTATTATCTGTGTCTCTTACTGTCTTTATTAAACTTCTAAATTTTACCAGGAGAGTGAACCTCATTTTTCACAAATACTTACTGATAATTTACTCTTCCAAAATGTCTAGCACAGCTCACTCCTCTTTGTCACAAAAGTGTGCAGCTATTCATTTCTTCAGAAGACTATTCAGTCTTTCTGCATGTTCTAGCTATGAAATCGTCAAACACTGTACCTAATGTTTAGTGGCTTAACGTGAAAAAAATAGTGAATCCATACTTTAATTGGCGCCTACCTTCACCAGGAAGCAACTCAGTCCAAAGCAATGCTTATCAGGACACCAACACAGTCTCAGTTGCTGACATGATCACAGGATATGTGAGACAGGGCCAAAATCCCTTCCATCCCAGTGCCTTTTTCTATTTGGGAATTGTGAAATACAAGGCTCACTCTCCTGGTAAAATTTAAAAGTTTAATAAAGGACAGTAGGAGACAATAAGACAAAGTTTAACCACCGGGTGCTTGGCATTCTGTCAAGATTACACCTGCTATTTTGGAGACACTTTTTATATACCTTTTCTATCGCATCAGCCTATTGCATATTCATAAAAATTATACAGATTTAAACTTTTCTCAAAACTAGTTTACATGTTACAAGAACTGTTCAGCATGGCTCCTCCTCAGGACCATCTTTTTAAAGCATGCGCATTTCTTGGCTGTGGTTTTAGTCTGTTCTTATTATCTCCTCCAGCTTGAGTTCTGGTCCATACTTTCTTCAGACAGTAGGTGCTGATAGTTGGCATATCAGTAGCAGGATCTTCATCATACATTCGTTGGATGTTATCCCAACCAAGCAGGCTGTTCAGTTACCACAAGCATAACTATATCAGCTATTTCACTACTATGTCTAAGCAAAAGTACAAACTATATTTTATAGCGAAGTTACTTTATACATATAGCATCTATTACTTTATATATATAGTATCCATTTTAATATTTGCAAAAAGCCAATATTATGTATCTATAACAGGAATCATTACTGCTCTAGAATGTATTGATGCCATCAAGCCTTTCTTGCCTCACTCAAGTGGTAGAAGCACTGTTTTTTTAAATAAAGGTGTTTCTTAGAGTGACAGTTCCTATAATCCTTGTCTTGAAGTTTGTATTTCCTCTGCATAACTGCAAGTCATCTTCACTGTCCCATTAGAGCTGCTATCATGAGTACTTCTTAGTCATTTTTATGGTGTCCAATTTAAAGTGCATGACTGAACAAGATGGTAGCACCTTTGTAAGAGTCCACATACTGCAGCAACCCCTTCCTGCCAGGCCAACTTTTCCCTGGCCATGTGCAGCAGTACTAGCTCATTTCCTTCTGTCTTGGTTTAGAAGACAGGTGTCTGGTAGGGAAGGCAGGAGCCTCCTTTGGAATGAAAAATGTAGACTCCCTCCCTCCAAATTACTATAATTTTGAAGTCAAGGGGCTTTCAGGCAGAGATCTGGGGATAGGAACAACAGTTCTTTACTAGTATGTATAGCAAGGCAAACAAACAACAATAACTACAGCATTAACAGCAAAAGAGTACCAGGGACCCCTTTATAAACCATTTCTATTGCATCAGTCTGTTGCATATTCATAAGCAGTTATGCATAGTCAAACTTTTCTAAGAGCTGTTTTGCATGGCCACTCCTTGGGTCTGCCTTTTTAGAGGATGTGTATATCTTCATTATCACCTTCAGTTTGGGCCTTGGTCCATTCTCTCCACAGATGCTAGGTGTTGGTAATTGGCATGTCATCAGCAGGGTCCCCATCATATGTTCACTAGATGTTATCTCAGACAAGCAGACAGCTCAAGCATGACTATCAGCTATTCCACTACTATGCCCAAGTTTAGTTAAAATAAAAACTATAGCAAAACCACTTTAATAATATATATATATGTTGAAAGACCCCCGAGCTGTTCACCAGTCTTCACAGAAGTGAATGCCATTTATTTCTATCTTTACCACACCTTTTATAGGGTTCTACAGGGTCTGCGGGCAGAGCAAGCTACTATTGGCTAGTACACATAAGTTTACATTCTTATCCTTGTACACAGGAACATTGTTTTACTTTCTACATGCAAGTTTCAAGGATTCTAGCCTTTAATATTGCGACTTATCCCAGAGGCTGGTTTGTGCAGACAGACCTTTACCAATATATAAAATACAGCAACATATATATATGACATCCATTCCAATATTTTGTGAAAAGACAGTATTATAGTATGTATTTATAACAAGGCTGAACAGACCAAGTGACCTCAGCTACTCCTCGCATGCTTCCCCTCCAGACCCTCCACCTTCTCAAGGCCTTTCTGCCTTCGCTTATAACGCCACTCCTTGAGAATGGTTGTAATTCTGTCTATTAGGCAGTTCTCGTATGTTGTAAATTTAACATCTTCATACATATGACATTAGGATTTATGTTGATCTGATCACTAATTATTGTATTGCTTTGTTGGTAAGATGTTGTTGCTGGGGAAAATGAAAGCATCAGAGCACAAAAAATTGTCTCAGAGTGTTCTGTACCTTTAGCTTAGCCCTTTTTAAGCAGAAGGAAACACTGAGGAGATAACAGCTATGTGGTTATTCTAAAAAAATTGACAGGAACTCCAGGTCCTGGTACTACAAAGAAATGAAAATAGAATTTTTGCCTTTGGAAAAAAAAAAATCATGCCAGATTTTAAAATGTAGACATCTACAGCCCATCTAATTGCAGCTGGTCCTTATAATTTCAACAAGTTATAATCGTGATCACAGACTGTGTTCCAGTCATAAAAGAAAATAATTTCAGTATACAGCAGTGGTTTCTGAAAAAGAAAATAGTCAAACTAAGTTGAATTACTCCCATTTTGAACAGGCTTTGACACCATATTGCACAGATAATGTTTACTACAAAACTCTGAAATTTTCTTGCATTCCACTACTTATTTCAGCAGCTGGTCATCTATAAGAATGTATTTACATAAAAGAAATGTTTCTTCCAGTACTGTCCAACACTTAACTCTGTACACTCATAAAATTCTATACCTCGGTTGCATGAGCTAAAATTACAGTAGTAGTCACACTAGACTTCTCTGTCACAACATAGGCTTGAAATTAAGATTTTGTTTTTCTCTTTTTGTCCAGCACTGCACTTCATGTGTTCTAATGAAAGGTACCACTGCCCACGGCAGGTGATCTTTAAAGTCCCTTCTAACTCAAAAATTCTATTATTCTATGATATACCTGGTTCTCCCCTTTAGTTTGGGGCAGATCAGTACAACTACATTGCTTGCACAAGCCAGGAGACATATCATCTCTACAATAACTCTAATATACTTTTACAAGCAGTGTAAGCAGGGGGGAAAAAGACTATTAGAAGGGAAATGAGTCCTGAATCCCTGAAGTTCAAAAGGCTTTGAGTACGTGTGTGTGCCTGTATGTTGATACTATGGAGATCCTTAATAATTGCTTTGTAAAAGCCTGACCTTGTGACAAGAATTAGGCTCTCAAGAACCTCCTTCATAGCCCAAGGTTAATGGTCCTGACTTGTTTCTCACAATCTTTTTCATCTCCCACCCTCATTAGGGGTGGATTTGTCCAGCATTCTTTTAGGGGTACATGGCTCATTAAGCCTTTTCTTCATTAATCTGCTCCAAAATGGTCTTGAAATGATCCCTGCCTTCCACCACAACTGGTTTAGGAGCTGAATTATCCCTGACATTTGCTCCTTTCAGCAGATCTTAGTGAGAGTGTACCAGGATCAAGTAGTTTAAGGGTGTTAAGACTCATGCATTGCTCGGGCTTAAAAATGACAGAACTGCCTGATACCATTGTTTTCCTGAGCTTTTTGTCATTTTATGCATTTAGCAGTTAAAAAGTGTAATGTACAGAATTTAATGAAAATTCCTCTTCAGTTTGATTACACTTTGACAGCATGTGATTTAATCTGGACTCTTGGAAACTTCAAAAGACTTACTTTTAGTTAGGTTTTAGAGCATGCAATCTAGTCAAAGATTTTTCTTTACATCCTCTGTCTGAACAACTTCAATTAAAATAAATCACAAGTGGAGGGTTGTTGCTTTCTAGAGCGTTATTAAACTCATTTAATTCAATTAGTCTGAATGAAACTTCATTATAGTAATCTTATAAGATACCACTTTTAAATTTTATTTCTTTCAGTACAGAAACTAACGGTTTGATATTTTCTGTGCCAGTAACTGAAAGTAATTTTTCCTTGTAGTGAATGTGCATGACGGCAAGAACAGATAGCAAACTGGCTAGATCACCCAGTTGAAGTGGTCATATCCTAGCAAGAATATTTAAAACTTACACAGTTTCTGAATGCTATAATTCAGAGGAGCCTGAAAAAGCTCTGTAATTATTTATTAAGAGGAAGAAAACAGTAAAAGGCAACTTAATGCTAATAGGAGCCTAAGGAGTAAACTTGTATTAATTGAGAGCTTTTATATATGCAGAATATAATTTAAATGGTTATAGTTTATATTATATTATATTAATATTTTTATAGAATATAATGTAAATATATAATTTAAATAATAATAAAAGAAATATAATATATTTTCTATTTATGTTATTATTTATTATTATAGTATTATTTATAATGACATTATTTTTTATTATATCATTATATAAAATATATATCATATATATAAAAAGAAGAATGCAGAAGGGCACTGGTAAAACTGAAATCACTGGTATTCAATTTTATTATTTTAGCTTCTTTTTTGTGCTAAAATATTTAATAATCAATAATATCAATTGTTGGAGCAATTCTTCCAGAATAAAGAATTATTTGAGTGGAATGTGAAGGACGTTAGTAAGCCTGGTGGCAGAGGAGTATAAATGGCTTTTGATGAGGAGGCAGAAGGCTAGATAGGCTGGAAAACAAATTTCAAATTTCATAATTGATGCCTTATTTTCAAAACTGACACTGAGTTGTTTAATTAATTCTGTAAAAAATTTGCACATACTTGGACAACTGCATGATACAGGCTGCTGACTTTTCAAATGACATATGTAAAAGGCCCATGACACTGACTTTGGGATTGTGACTTATTTTTCACAGTGTACCAAGGGTTTATAAATTGTATTTGTTCAACCAAAGATTTAACAAGTGCCTGAGTGTTTGCTGACCCTCTAGTTCTCACCATGGGCCTACATGTTTTACTGATGAAGCCACTACCACTGGCTGGATGCTTTGGGCTGCATAAAAAAAAAAAAAGTCATCATCTTTCTTGACTTTCGTGCTTGTAGATAAAATAAGAGCCTTTTAGTCTGTATGCTAACCACCTGTGAGGACAAACACTTGTTTAATTTGGGTTTTCCAGGAGGCATTGAGAAATGTGCTTGTAGAGTAGCATCCCACTAAAACAGAGAATAAATCAGTAGAAAGGTTCACAGTTCTGTATTGTTCCAATAAAGAGGAAAGATTGAAAAAAAATATCATAAAAGACAGAAAGAATTTATGTCAGGTGGACATTGGAAGCTAACAAAAAATAATGATAATGAATATATTCACTAGAGAAGGAAGAAAGAAAACAAGATAGCAACATCACGAAAAGTTTTAAATTATATATGTCTATCTCTTGTCTTCAGAAACTAGTTATAGATTAAGAGCTCAAAACAACAGTTTCTTTACATGTGGAAACAGATGGATAGGCTCAAGGACAGTGTAACTAGGCCTGCTGAAATAAGTAAACTCTGCTTCTCCAGTCTCATGTATTTCCTTCATATTTCAAGAGAAATAATCTTTGCCTCCTTAAGGTTTTGAATCATGTCTGGTTCATTCTCAAGAAAGCTGCCTTGCCAAAATCTTAATCACCCTGCTTTTTCAAGGACACAACACTGCAATTACTCCCTCTCTCCAGTATTATGAAATAGCCACCTGTCTTGTGATTATTTTTCCACTGACCCAGTGGGCACAAAGTCAAGTGCTGAGGATGCAATATCCAGTTCTCTATAGCTGAAGACAGGCACTGCAGGTAATGTGATAGAGGTTTTTCTGGACACACACCAGCATCATTCAAGGTGAGTAAAATGTCCTCAAATGATCCCTGTTATGGATTTGTAGTTACATATTTTCAGCGTGTGAATTTTCTCTGGGATGCTGATAAACACTACAAGTATTCAAACTTTTATTTCCTGGATGAAAAATTTCAGTATTCCTTGCTACAGTGCCAGGTTCTCTGCACACTTTATACAAATGATATAAAAGAGAACATCATAATTTGGAAAACAAAAAACAAGGTGAATAGTTTTCTCATAATAACTGGTAAATGCCATTTTTATAAGCATCAACTTTCTGCCTCTTGAACATTCAGGGAAGTGCAAGCACTCACTTTGTGTTCAGCTCTGTCTTTTTACACAAAAGGTACATAGCAGGAGGAGAGAGTATAATCTGATAATGTAACAGCAATGTCAATAAAGACTCCTGGAGTTGCTCCCCTGGGTCTTCCATGTGACACACTTCTGTGTTTGCTAAATAATCTTTGATTATGGTTTTTACAGACATGAACAATTTCTTTCAACCTAAATATTTCCCTCTATTTAAAAAATTAGTTCTCCTTTCAGATTGACCTTATTTACATCTTCCTGTGTCATAAAAAAAGGGAGAAGCCTGAACGTAAATGTTTTTCTTCTCCCAGTCCACATCTCCCTCCTCTTCTTGCTGGGCATGAATTTACAATCAGTTAAGACAGTTAAAACCCTTGTCAAACCTGTTTCTTCACTTAACTGTTTCAAATAGCTAAGCCAGTAAACACAGCTGGCCTTTATTACACAGCTGTGACATCACAGGAACAGTGAGAGAAATGGAAATTTCTTTCCAGTGCTTGTCAGCTCTGCCTTTCTGCAGCACAAGGTTTCTTGTGGCTGCATCTTTCTGCACACAGACATCTGAAACTGGGGAGTTGGGGAACTCAGTCTGACAGCATCCATCTTGGCTCCAGGAAAAGCTGATGGCAGTACAGAAGTGTGCTTACCTCAGACTTTGGAATGAACTTGTAATTTCAGGTTTAGCCTGAAAGGAGCATTCTTTTCCTTTGAGTGTTTCTCAGAGTTTACATCATACCACTCTCCATGCAACAGTGAAAAGCAGGAGCCTGAGCAGCACTTTTGGCATTTTTGGCAGAGTTAAGTTTTTATTTTGAAAATACCTCAAACGTGACTTCCCAGAAAACAAAGCCTAACTTTTCTCACTGGAATTTTTTTTTTCAAAACTAGTCTTTTAAACTTAACAGGAATTAAACCAAATTCTAACTCTGTAAGAGTTAAATATAATTGCTTTGTTTTTTATGAACAATTTTTTATGAATAATAATTTTTATGAATAATTCCTTATTAAGCATTTTGTCCCCTATGGGCCTCTGCTAATCTTTAACTCTTTCCACAACTTTGCAAATTAAATTACTGGTCTCAACTTTTGTCAAAATGTCACCAGCAAAAGTGTGGCTGATGTGAACTGTCATGATGGGTCCTTTGGCAATCTTACGGCATTTATTACTAATGACTTTTTGAGAGCCACACACCCAGTACACTCCCCACATCTCAAATCCCTTCTTGCAACCTTCCTGGCACCCCACTGCTGGCAGGCCTGCTCCAAAACATCTGAATACCAGGCTGCAGGAAATCTGCTCTCGCGCTTCCTCTAAATTCAGGCCTGTTACAGAAGGCACAAGTTTGCTGCTCTTTGCCTCTTGGATGCAGTTTCAGTCTCCCTGAGTATTCCTTGGAGTAGAAACAAAGAAGAGCTGCCAGAATCCCCAGTCCAAGGAAAACTTGTGATGCCAACTACTGTTTTAGCATTTCTGGTGATTAAGCAGCATGTTCGTAGCAGCCCTTTGATCCAAGCTGGAAGAAGTTGAGTGTGTCTTAAGGCACCAGTGTGAGGTGACACAAAACACAACTCTTTTGAATGTCAGTCTGTCACCTGAACCATTAAATTGTCACTCCACCTTTCTGTACCTATTTTGCATGATCAGTGCTTAAAACCTGGAAGTCCATGTTATACAAGTGACAATTGCTTGCAGACCTTTTATCTTAGCCTTTTTATTCCTTTTCCTCAGTTTTTTGACCAAGTTTTTCTTCTTGTTTAGATTTACTGGAGAAGAATCTTGGAATATACAAGGCATCCAAGTAATGCTTGTGGACATGGAAGATTTACTCCAAAGATCTCTTATTTCAAATATGCATCTCAAACTGCACTTCCTGAAGAAACCTTCCAAGATCAGCAATGGTACAGCATATACACAGTATTAAATAAATAAATAAAGTTCCCATTTCCCACACATTGTGGCTTTTATAGTGCACTGACTAAAGGCTTAATATTCTTAATAAATTTAGTATGTAAGTATTTCATTAAATATTGAGATTTATTGACATTAATCATTTAGTTTTTATTAATACAGTTTTATTAATACAGCTGTCCAGAGAGAACTATGGGTTCTTACATGGGAGCCTAGGCTTTCCAAGCTCTGTTCAAACCCTTCAGATGCTATAGTATTCCCTCCTGAAACAAGGGAAAAAATGAAGGGGAATAGAGAAAAAAAAGACTTAAATTACACAGCACGTAATGAAGAGACAGTTATTCGTAGCGGGAGCTGCTACCTGAAATATCAGAAAGGAGACCTGTGCATTTGCAGAAATACAAACCTGAAATAAAGTATGTTAAAAAATGATTGTTTGGGCAAAGAAGCAGTAGGATCAGCTCAGTCCTCTGTGTTCACCCTCTACTGTCTTTATTAAGTAATCTGAGAATAAGGTATGAGATAAATAAGACAAATAAAATGTAGGATTCTTCATGTTCCATTATAAAAAAACCAAGTGTAGGCACAATGTTTGCTTTGTAGATTATATGAAATGTTTATTAGGAAGTAAAGTGCTCATTTTTACAGATCAATACATTCTTGATCATTGTAGAAGACTTGCATAATTAACAGCTTCCTAATAAGACCAAACACTGTACATTACTATGCAAAAAACTGTACCTTTGTAATAAGTGACAAATGATATTATAATGTAAAACTGAAAAATGTATCAATAAAATGTTTGTAACATTTGTCAAGTGGTAATGCACTTACTGCACCTACTTAAGTGTCAACATACATGGGTACCCCACGGAAACTTATTGCACTTCAAGATGAAGTTTGTTATCAAGTAATGACATGTTACATAAATACACCCCAACAAATAAAACTATTAATGCAAACATTTTCATAATAAACATTTGGTACAAATGAAAGGTGAACTGACTTAATTTACATTTTGAAAGACACATTTTGGATATGAATATAAAGACAAGGCTCTATATATTTCAATTTCTTTGGTATTGTATTTTCTATTTTCCTTGAACACCAGTTGGCCACATGTACAGCTGGTGTTTCTTTTTGGTCTGTTTGTTTACAGTCAGAAATGCAGTTCAACACTGAAAAGCTTTCTTCAGAAAGGTTTCTGAGGTGTTAAACCCTTCAATCAAGGCAAAAGAGAGTTTAATCTGAATGCCCTCATCCCACAAAAATACCCTACCCGCTTTGGCAAGCTTATGAGGACTCTTGTGAAAGGCTATGAATTTCTTCCCAATACAGGACAAAATAACCCACACAAGAGCCACAGCTTGTTCTCCTACATGACTCTGATCCTGAGACACAGCTACTATGAAATTCCAATACTGAATTTCCTCCTCTTCCACCTTACATTAATTAGGTTTCTGCGTGTATTGCTTTCTCACAAAGTTAAAAATGGAAAGGCTTGAATTCTATTTAGTTTTAGCAAGTTCCCTGGTTAGAGGAAAGGCATTCTGAGCCACTGCTCATCCAGGCAATGCCATTGCAAGGATATATGGAACATGGAAGCTTTGCCTAAGCAGAACTCCCACAGGAGTGAAGAGATAAAAACTGCTTGTTGAAACAGAAGGCACCAACATAACATATGCTACTTATACTTTGTCAAACTGGCCTTTTTTTCCTCTACCCTACTAATAGCTGAGATGTGGTTGTTTATGTAGCTTTCCATTATCTTTTTCACCAGTCTTTAAATACCAGACAACTGTCAACTTGAGGAAAAAAAGCACAATTGACAGCCTCCCTCCTAAACCAGCATTCCACATATGGAAACACATTGCTAGGCAAAACTCCAAACACTGCCTCAGTGCTCTCTATAGGAAGCCAACAGAATTTCAATGTTGTACGTCCTTTCAAAAAGAAAGCTTCTATGACACAAAGCAGAAGAAATTAAATACTAAAAATCAGTGATTATACTACAAACACCCCCAAAAGAATCCTGTGTTGCACCTCAGCAGAAAAGTCTATGTAGAAGTGTACTTAATGATTTTACAAGTGGTTTAGTCAAATGTAAATACAGACCATATAGTTAAAATGTGATTAGAACTTCACAGGGCACAAGATCAGATTTTCCCAACTGTCAGAAACTCCTCTGCCCCTTTCTCTGTCACACCCAGGGAAAACTTAGTGTTTTTCAATTTTGTGTGTTTTTAAATAATATATTTTCTGCAAAGTAGCTGTATTTATCTAAGAAGCTCTGGAATATTTCTCCAAAAAACACTTAAATCATTAAAACATAGCATTAAAAAATGGGCACTTTGCAACATAGTTGAAAATTATTATGTTAGTTGGGTGTGAAGAGACAGCTCAAATATTTCTTCTGAAATGCATTGAGTTTCTACCACAGAATGATGTAATTTAAACTTGTACAAACTAAATGCACTTTCTTCTTCTTAAAGAAATGTACCTCTCAAAACAGGAAAAAATAGTATTTTAAATTAAGTAAAATATTAGTATACCATGAATAACTCAGAAAGAGAAGTAAAAAGTCATATTTTTTTAAAAAAAGTGCTGTTTTATCTGTCAGCTGTTATAGTGAATAAGACAAACTGATGTCGTATTACTTTAAAATTTGCTTTTAAAAGTCTTTAAAAACTGTACTTTCCAAGAGGAAGCAGAAAATTGATAGCCTTTTAGTGTTCCAGCCACTGCTTATTATTTTGTCTGAAGCTTGCTGCCCTCGTGCAAATGTTCCCAATAATATTTTTAAGGAATCAGATTTCTGTCCTGGTAGATTTTGCTCCACCCAATATCTATTCAGTTTCCTGCATTTTTGTTTCCAAGGCTGACACTCTCACTGCTGGCATTACACATGGCTTACGCAGGTTTGAAAAGGATTTGTGGAGTGAATATTTACTTTTTCCCACCTGTGAAAAATGCCTCAGTGGTCTGATCACAACGATCCCCTCATGCTGGGGAACAGCGCTGGGGTATTTGCTGGCTGAATACTGACCTGAAACATTTGGAATCACCTACAAGGCTCAAGCTACACATGGATGTTGTTCCCCCCATTTCCTGCTCCTGCATCAACACCATCTGACTGGGAAGACGATGGCCGGGAGTTCCTGGAGCGAGGTTGGCCATTCAGTCCCAGGGGTGTTCCCAGGCGATGGCTCATTTGGGAGGCCGTATCATCTGACTCCCAGCGCTCCAGCTCCTCTCGCACCAGCCGCTCCATTTGTTCCCTGTGGATTTCACTGTCCCGGCCCAGTCTTTCATCCTAAACAAATTAAAAGACACAAGCTGGAACGCAGTTTCCCAGCGGCAGTGTAGGCAAAACCTTATACAACCATAAGAAATTCTTATATCACTTGAGTACTTCCATAGGCTAATGGGGAAACAGGGATGAAACACCCAGGTTTCCACCTAGGAAAGTGCCATCCTGGGCTCCAGCCTAACCCCTTTCCTATACCCATGTGCACAGCCCCTCCATTCACTTCTGTTGTTCAAAATGGTGCCGGCCTCGTGGACAGATCCACCATTTTGAATGACCTGGTGTGATTATTTCCCGCCTTAGCCACATGTGAGCCTCCTCCTCCTCCCCTGTTCCAGGCCCCTCCCTCGCACTGAGTACCGCCCCCACACCAGGCCCTGCCTCTTCCACCATCAAACCCCTCCCTTGCACTGACCCCGCCTCCTCCGACCTGGCCCCTCCCGGTTCCTGCGCTCCCAGCGTAGAACCGGAAGTGAAGCTGGACAAGACTGGAAGGCAGCCATCTTGGGTACTACTGCCAGCCAGTGCTTCCGTGTCCATGCCAGCACAGCTCCCTCATCTCTGGAGGAAGGCAGTGATTCCTCAGATTTGGATAGCGATTCTAGAAATCACTGGGCAGAGTTATGGAAGCAAGCAGCCGGGGAAGGGAGTTGGGATATAGCTGGAAAGTTGCAAATTGTAGCAGCCCCAGTTACACTTAGAAGAGGAAAAAACCCAAAGTGGGAGTTAATTCTATACGGTGAATTAAAATAACTATGTAAAAGCATGTAAAGATTATGGGAGGAGATCACCCTATTTTAAGAACCTTTTGCAATTAAGTTTTTCTAATCAGGTACTCGTGCCACATGATCTGAAACATGTTATGTCTCTCCTCCTCTCACCCACAGAGCTTCTTGTGTGGGAAACAATTTGGAAAAAAAAAGAAGCATTATTTTTATCAATTTTTAAAATTTTTTTTTATTTATCAAAGCATTGATAAATAATTACTAAAGTGAGGTTAAGAGCAGTTAAGTGGAAATAACAAGTTTGATAAGCCACAAGAGCAGGCACAGTATATCCCCCAGAGCAGTTCTGGAGGACATTAAAAATGCTGCCCAAAATGCTTTATTCCAAACACCAGATGGCACCACCCCACAACAAAGTTTCTCTGACATTCACCAAGGCATGGATGAGACATTTATTAAATTTACAGACAGACTAAAGGACACTATTGATAAACAAGTTGACTGTCCAAAGGCTAAAGAGGAGCAGCTTAACAAACTAGCAATGTTCAGTGCTAAAAAAATCGTAACACTCCCTCCTGAACCAGAACCCACCATTCAACAAATGGTGGAAGGCTGCACCCATCTCACAACTACAGAACAAATAGTAGCCCTGGCAGTCAGAAAAGGGGTAGCTGATGCTTTTGTAGCACAGAATAAACGAAATATGAGATGCTTTAATTGTGGTGAACTGGGCCACCTCAAGGGGAAATGTGATAAAGACTTCTTACAAAAACACCCTTCCACTTGTTGTCCCTCCACTGCATGTCTGGACTGTAAAGAACATTTTAAACATTGTCCCCAGTTCCAGTATCACCAGCAGGTCCGGCCTCATCTGTCTCACCAGCAACATCCAAAAAACTTCCAGCCGAGTGTGGGGCGGCCCTGTGTTATGACACCAAATGCCAGGCCATTCTGCTCCTCCCTGCCCACCATCCCACAGAGCCAAAGTGCTGAGACATCACCTACGATGACACCTACTGTGAGAGTGAGCTCCGACTCTCCAAGGCCTACCAACAAGTTCAGGCAGGGACACAACGCACACTGGTAAGCAACTTTTCCATCCCGTTTGATGACGAGGAAATGCACCGAATTCCAACTGGTAAATTTGGACCTCCTGATGAACCAAGGGACATTTTAATTATAGGGAACTCTGTTACTGGACCAGTTTACATGTACTTCCAGAGGTACAAACTCTGGGACCAAGGGATGAGATTATTGTGACTGTTATATGTGGTGTAGACCCACCCTGGTTTTTGCCTAAGGGCACATCCATGGCACAAGCTTTTCTCATATCCACCTGGACTGATATTCTACCAGAAAACCCCATGGCTTTTTGGGCAGAGATGGTGAACCCTGACAGAACTCTTACAGAGTGTCGCTTGTTTAACAAAGGAGACAGAGTTTATCTCCCAGGTGTGGCAGATACTGGAACAGATGTCACTGTAATCGCCTGCTCCGAGTGGCCACAGGGCTGGGAACTAGTGCCAGCCAATGGAGTCATCTCTGGGACTGGAGGAGCTGCCACCTCCATGCACAGCAAATGCCCTATTCTTATTCAAGGTCCTGAAGGTCAAATTGCCACAGTAAGACCTTTTGTTGTAAGGGCACTTATCACCTTATGGGGCAGAGACATATTGTCTCAATGGGGGGCAAAGCTAGAAATCCCTTCACCACCACAGGATTTTTAGCTGGGGCCACTGCGGAGCACTACACCACTCACATGGAAAACTGATGAACCAGTGTGGATGGACCAGTGGCCCCTCTCAGAAATAAAGTTGAAGGTGCTCCAATCCCTTGTGCAGGACCAGCTGTCCAAAGGCCATAAAAAATCCATCCACTAGCCCTTGGAACACCCATCTTTGTCATTTGTAAACCAAGCAAAGACAGGTGGAGACTCCTGCAAGACCTCAGAAAAGTCAATGAAGTCATTGAGGACACAGGCTCTCTGCAGTCTGGGTTGCCTTCACCTTCAGTGCTCCCAAGAGAGTGGAAATTTGCAGTCATTGATATTAGAGATCAATTTTTTAACATCCCTCTCCATCCCAGAGATGCCCCAAGATTCTCTTTTTCCATCCCATCAATTAATAGGCAAGCCCTTCTAAAAAGATATCAATGGGAAGTCCAAGGGATGGAAAATTCTACAGCTACCTGCCAAATGTTTGTTGCCTGCACTCTCTTTCCCATCCGAGAGATACTCCCTGATGCTATAATTTTGCACTATATGGATGATACTTTAATTTGCACTGAGACTGATTATTATTTGGAGACTGTTCTCAAAAAGATTATTCAAGCCATTGAAGGTGCAGGATTTGAGATTGCTACAGAGAAAATTCAGCACACCTGCCCACGGACCTGCCTTGGACTCTGGATCAGCAAAAGGACTATCATACCCCAGCAGCTCCAAGACAACCCAAGAACCCTGAGAGACCTACACCAGTTGTGTGGAAGCATCAGCTGGGTCTGTCCATTGCTAGGGATCACAACTGAGAACTTCGCACCCCTTTTTAACCTCCTGTGAGGCTGTGATGATCTTGACTTGCCTCAAACACCTGAAGCCCAAGTAGCAATCCAAAAGGTATCAGAGGCACGATCCACAAGAGAGGCCCACCACACTGATCCTGCCCTGTCTTTCCAGCTTGTCATCTGGGGTAAGTAACCCAAATTTCATGGGCTCATTTTCCAGTGGGACCCCACTCTGAAGGACCAGCTTTTAATCAGAGTGGGTGTTTCAATCACATCAACCAAATAAGACCATCACAACACTCCAGGAGCTGATGGCTCAACTCATTATAAAGGCCAGAGCATGCCTCAAAACCATAGTGGGGTGTGAGTTCACATGTATTTACCTTCCAGTGACATTAGGCAGTCTGGGAGCTTTGCTCCAGACCAATGAACATCTCTAGTTCACTCTTGACAGCTACCCAGGTCAAATCTCTATCCACTTACCAAAATATAAACTATTCAATGCGTGTTTTAATTTAGTCCCAAAATCATTAAGGAGTAGAACTCCTTTAAAGGCACTGACTGTTTTTACTGATGGCTCTAGAAGGTCCCACAGGTCAGTTTTGACTTGGAAAAATTCTGACAACTCAAAAGTGGGAGTCCGATATTCAGATTTTTCAAGGATCTCCACAAATAGCAGAATTAGCAGTTGTTGTCAGAGCCTTTGAGAAGTTCAAACAACCCTTAAATCTTGTTCCTGATTCAGCCTATGTTGCTGGAATAGCTGAAAGAGCAGACCATTCTTTGTTAAAGGAGGTGTCCAATCCAAACTTACATAGCTTGCTCTCAAAGCTGGATTACCTCCTCTCCCACAGAGAGCAACCATATCACATTATGCACGTGAGGGCACACACTGACCTCCCAGGACCAATTACAGAGGGCAACCAAAGAGCAGATACACTGGCCACTGCAGTGCAGACCACCCTGCCAGACATTTTCAATCAGGTAAAACTGAGCCACCAGTTCTTCCACCAGAACATGCCAGCCTTTGTTTGAATGTTTAAAATCACAAGGGAGCAGGTGAGAGCAATTGTGGGCTCCTGCCCCCATTGCCAGGACTTTGCTGTGCCATCTATGGGGACCGGGGTTAATCCCCGGGGCCTTGAGAGTTTACAGCTGTGGCAAACAGATGTTACCCATTATGCTCCTTTTGGGAGACTTAAATATATTAAGGTGTCTATTGATACATTCTCTGGAGCTGTATTTGCATCAGCCCACACAGGGGAAAAGGTCAAAGATGTTACTAAACATTTTCTCCTAGCACTTTCTACCCTAGGCATTCCTTGGGCTATAAAAACAGACAATGGCCCCGCTTACACCTCCCAAAAATTCAAACAGTTTGCAAACCTATGGGGGGTCAAACACACCTCTGGCAAACCCACTCCCCAACAGGTCAATCTATTGTAGAGAGGGCTCACCACACCCTTAAAAGAGTCCTTGATCAGCAGCAAGGGGGCGTGGAAATGTTACCAAGTGTAGAAAGATTGTGTAAGGCCCTTCACGTAATCAATTTTCTTAAGAATTCATTTATGGAGCCAAATCCCCCCGTAGTCAGACACTTCTCAAACACCAGTGGAGCTCAGATTACAGAGAGGCCACCTGTACTGATCAAGGACCCCAAGTCCAATGAAATCATGGGCCCCTTTCCATTAATAACCTGGAGAAGAGGGCATGCTTGCATGTCTACAGGATCTGGCCCAAGATAGATTCCAGGCAGAAGTGTCAAACTGTACATCAAACCACCAAAACCCAGAGACACTTCTCCAGAACCTCAGAGAAAGCAGAGAGCCCAGTGTGGTGTGGAGGAGA